>NC_044922.1:26323060-26438837 GCF_003576645.1 Ipomoea triloba | reverse complement strand
TTTTTTTTTTTTTTTTTTTTAAAGAAAGTGCGTTTGGTTAATTAACTCTACAATTGTCACTCACAAAATGACGATTCCAGTGTGTGACAAAATATTAGACACTAACTTTTTTTTTTTTTTAATTTTTATATTTTTTAATATGTAATCAGAGAGTGAGTGTTTTTAAGTGTTAAAAGTAGGGGTATATCTACCATATAGTCCTAGAGAAAGCATTCATACGTAGAACTTCATTTGAAATGGTTGAAGTTTTTTGATCGAATTAAAAGTCATGTCATAAATTGAGTTTATTTTAATTTTGAGTTAATTACAAATGACTAATTTTTAATTTTAGTCTTTGATTTTTAAAGTTATCAATTTTAGTCATGGAGTATTGGAGTATTGAATCCTTTTTAATAATTGTAATCCATTGTAAGCTTTTTCATGTGTGGACTATTCATATTGATTGTGAAGTTATGGTTGTTAAAATAAGAAAAATAAGATTTTGTTTCCAGTTGTGAGAAATAATTGGCGGTTTGAGGCAATGGTTATGACTTTCTAATTTTATCCTCATAACCCATCCCTATAAAGTTCCCACAAATTTTGTCATTCTCTAATATGTAACTATTTTTACATGATTAATTTTTTTTTTATTTTAATTTTTAATTCACTGAGCTTCTCTGCTGCTCCACTCGTCGGAAATGGGTTGACAATTGCTGCAGATAAATGATCGGTCCACTCCTTCCTGGCCGAGATGCCTTCAAACGTTTTTTGCTGTAATTCATATAATTCTTTGATTTTTTGCTGTCAGGACGATGATGATCGTCTGCTCTGGTCTGGGAAGCAGACAGAAGAGAGAAAGCACTGCCGGAATTCTCCCCGCCGGACAGTTCTTGAACCGGCGACAACATCTCTACGAGGTTGCCGGCGGCTGGGAGGGCATCATAGAATGACAACATACTATGCCTATTTTTACTTGTCTTGTTCTCCTGTTCTTGGCAAAAGCTGGGATTCCGAGAAAGTATTTCAGGAATAAGAAATGGAGATGCCCCTTGTGAAGCCATTTCCAATAATAAGCTTGCATCTGCAATATGCATCATTACAACTTTTAGGGGTGTCTTGATTCCATGAATGTCATATTAATTACCTTATTGCTAATTTGGTTGGAGTGAATTAGAAGATTCGGTTATAATGCAGTATTTGTTTATAACTACTTTTTCAATTGAAGCACAAAGAGTCAATACCACCTCCACTGAGACTCGAACCCACAACCTTCCATATGGTCATATATGAGAGTGCTACTTGTCCATAAGGTCTTGGCAATCTAATTTCAACCTAATTACGAAGGTGAGCATATTTTTTCATTTGTATATAGCTAGAATTTCATGCCTGTATTTCAATTTTGTATTGGTTGGGAAGAAAAAGATACCATTGCCACAACAATTATGAGTGCACACAATTTTCTACATGAGTATACACAATCTATTCCTAGATATATGCTTGGATGACGGTGGTGATTTGTTGGGGGAATAAGCTGATTTTACAAAAATAATATATATATATATATATATATATATATATATATATATATAGACACACACATACACGAATATTTTTTTTGAACATAGGAGATGATTTAAATCTTAGCATTCATGGCACAATAAATCCAATTAATAATTGGATTATAACGTTTGAAATAGACATACTTATATCAAAATAATTATTTGCGATTATGCAATTAATACACAATTAATTTGTACCAACCATATTAATAATTTGTTTCAAAACACCTGACTGGTTGATACTAACCGGAAAGTATTTCACTTTTCGGTAATCTTCGAAACACCTTTCGTTAGCTGCTTAATTAACACTTTTTTTTTTTTTTGAAAATGAGCATGTCCAATCTCATTAAAATTATGTTTGGCAAACCTAGCTGAAAAGATAGTTGAAAGCTGAAAAGTAGTTAAAAACTGAAAAGTTATAAGCTCGAAGTTGAAATCTGAAGAGCTGTTAAGCTAACTGTTATGCTTAAAAGTGTTTGGTAAAATTAGCTTTTTGATAAGCTAATAAATGTAAAAAAGACTAAAACGGACATCTTCATACAATTTAAATAGTTTAAATTTAAATAGGATTGTTTATATATTTAAAAATAAAATAGTGAAATCAATATATTTTAATAAAATATAAAGTAAGAGCATATATTTGAAAACATTTAAAATAATAAGGTTAAAGATGGAAAAAAAGTTAAGAAGCTACTAGCTTATTTTGAAACGCTACTTTAGGTAGCGTTCAAAAATAAGCTCTTATTTTAAGCTACTAGCTTATTTTAGAACATTACCAAACAGAGCTTATAACTTATTTTAATTTATTAGTAGCTTAAAATAAGTTATAAGCTCCTAAATAAGCTTTGCCAAACAGAGTCTAAATACTAAAGAAACCAGAAATACAAGGACATTAATGTGCAATTAATTTGCTACTCTTCGTAGCGTCGTTATGGGAAGGTGCTACATTAGCACCTTTACGAGAGGTGCTTCCTAGCACTTTTTCGGAGGTGCTTAATTAGCACTTCCCGAATGTCTACTGAAAGCTGACTGCACCATTTCATACCGTAAAATTTGATTTATCTTCAATAAATTCACATTCAGAATTAATTTCTTATTCACTCCTTAATCGTTTTTAGCCTACAATATACATCAATTTCTCCTTCTTACTACAAAGAGTGCAAATTTAATTTGACCTGACCCAAATCGGATGTGACTCTCACATATATTTATACCATAAAATTAAATGACCAATCAAAGTTGTCATTTTTACTAAAATTTCCAACAAGTTCTTGAATAGATTGGCAAAAACGTGTGTGAGACCGTCTCACCATGAGACGGATCGGGTCGGGTGGGGTCAAGATGCAAATGTAACACTTATATGCACAAATGCCATACTTATATGCTCAAATGTAATACTAATAAGGAATAAAATTTTTGTTACTTATTAGGGTAAATGTAATACTTTTAAGGGAAAATACAATACTTTTACACTTCGATTTAAAAGTATTACATTTTTCCTCAAAAGTATTATATTTGCCCATATAAGTGAGAGGCACTTGTTAATATTACTTATTATGAAAAATGTATTACTTTTTCTCTTATAAGTAACAAAAATTGTATTTTTGATTAGTGTTATATTTGAGCATATAAGTGTGAGATTTGCACATATAAGTATGACATTTGTATGGTGCTTTGACCCGACCCGATCCGTCTCATGAATAAGGATCCGTGAGACAGTCTCACACAAGTGTGAACCTTGTATGCACTCATGCCCTTTCGCATGTTCTCAGTTAAGAAAGTGTTTTTATTTGAATACAAAGCCTAATAAGACAACATAGAATAGATAAAATATATAAAGATTACCCCAGTGAGCATATAAGCGGGGCTTTCTGCGGCGCTTATTGTGGCAGACAAGACGCTTCCGACAACTGCGTTTATCATCATCAAATTCTGCTAACAAATGAAACCTGCATGCAACAATTATATAATCCATCCACTAGTTAATGTAAAGGTTTATATTTTGTCATTTATATATATTTGAGAAAGAATTGATATTTCAAAAATACCACGTCAAATTATATATATTCTGATTATAATTTCATGTCTATCATATTTTCCCTGTTGATTCATAGAATCAAGAATCACTAAGGCAATCTGATCTATACCCATGAGAGGGTGTGTTTGGAATAAGTGATTATTATTAAGTCGAAAACTATAGTGAGACACAATTTTATTTTCCATACTTGTGTAACAATCAATGCTATGTTTGGATGTGATGACAAGGTAATAGAGCCCACACTTAAAATTTAAAAGTGTGAGGATATTGCATGTGTAAATAGCTTAATGAATGAAACATAGGAATGAATTATGAATAAAATAGTATACTTGACTTAATTTTCTTGAAATACCTAATCATTTTCATCACTAAAGATTTTATTAGAAAGATATCCAAGAACAAAAGCAAATATAATATAAAAGAATTAATTCCAGCAATGGTCCTCCGACTATGTTGATTTTTTAAAATTAGTTCCCGACTTTTAATTTGGACAATTTAGGCCCCTTGACTTTCAAATTCTTTCCAATGTTGGTCCTTTCGTCAAACTTTGGTTAAATTGAGGTCAAATGAAGGGGTAAAATTGTCTGTTCACATGTTTAGTGTATTATTACTCATATTTCTCATGTCATATATGCTGTATACATGAATATAATCTCAGTCGAAGTCTCAATCGAAGCCATATAATCTTAGTTGATGTCTCTTCGACTGATATTATATTCATATATATAGCGTATAGGACAGAAGAAATACGAGTATACAAGTGAACGGATAATTTTACCCCTTCATTTGACCTCAATTTAACCAAAATTTGACGAAAGGACCAACATTGGAAAGAATTTGAAAGTCAAGGGACCTAAATTGTCCAAATTAAAGGTCGGGGACTAATTTTGGAAAATCAACATAGTCGGAGGACCATTGCTGGAATTAACTCTAATATAAAATACAAGTAAACTTTTATGATGTTGATGATACTAGTATTGGTATGATTGTACTATATACTATTTGTACGTAATATATATAAAACCTGATACAATTAAATATAAGGCTAAATTTATCCTTGCAATACTCTCTTACTTTCGAAAGTGAGTCCTACTTTCACATAAGTTGAAACAATAATAAATGATATAAGTGATTGTTGAAACAATAATAAATGATATAAGTGATTGTACTTGGTACCATTAGTATAAGCCACTTACCTGCTACATTGCTGGCAAAATCTCTGCTCAACACCATGAAGAATGGCTTTGGTGGTTTTGGAGTGGTCCACGCAGACTCTATGCCTCTGGTGATAGTATTTGGAGGAACTAAGATCCATTTTGCACCCATCAACTTGGCACATTATTGGGATTTGACTACAGGGATTAAAACCTGTGATCATCATCATCTTCTCCTTCTTAGCCAATGCAGATTGCCCATAACTCTCCAATAATCCTCCATAGCCATTGCACCATTCTTCAGATCTGGATTCAATTGCTGGTATTCTTTTCCACTTATTGTTGTTCATATCATCATCAGAAAACATCATTATACTACTAAAATTATCATTATTATTACCATTAGATAATATAATTTTACTAGTAAAATTACTGTCAATGTTATTGTTGTTGTTGGTCCATAGTTCCACGAAATCTGCACCTTCATTAATTTCCTCACAACTAGGGGCAATAATGATGTTCTTATCGAAATCAGAGAATGCGTTTACTTGCACATCATATTCCGAGAACAATAGGCTTCCTTCATTATCCAAACCATGGCTCCAAGGCTCCTCCATTGTTGGCTTGCTGATGAAGTTGCAGAAAACCTAGTTTTATGAGCTATCACCACAAGGAAGAAGAAAGGACAAAAGAACAGCAAAACAGAAGACGACATTAGTTGATTGTTCTTCACAACATGAAACTAACATAAATTCAATTCAAGAACAATTAACCACAACCAAACATAATCCCAATCAAGTTGGTCAGGTTGTTGACTTAGTAACTACAATGTTGTTCGACTTGCTGATCCTTTGTCGATTAGGATCACAACACATAGATTTATTAATATATACTTTTGGATAGTGACTGTGAGTTTCTGTTATAACCCAAAAGAAAGAGTTAATTCCTTTTATGGTCTTAGACTTATAGGGGCTTTGACAATTTTAGTCCTCCATACAAAATTTTGCCACATTTTGGACACACTTATTGTGACGAGGACAATTTTGTTCCTCTGTCTATAGACAAGGGTAATTGCGTCAATTCATCCCATTTCCTTCTTGCAGCGTTCTAGACCTAACATACAAACACCAAATTGGACTCCAATCTCTTGACAGTAGGCGTAGAAATGATCGGCGTCGTCGGAAGCATTCCAGAATTCGAACTCCAAGTTGACTCTGACAGAGTATCCGGCGACGAAATCAGAAATGGAGGCGGCGGATTGCAGGTCGGGGTGGTTGGGCATTCCGTTGATGGAAAAGGGCATGAACAAGAAAAGCGCATCTTCCGGCCGCCGCGTCTGGATCGAGCTCCGGAGAAGCGCCACTTTGAACATGTGTTCGCTGAAGTAATTCCTCTACTTTGAAGAGTCCGGGTGGGGAAGAACCACGTTGGCTAAAGGCAAAGATTTGTTCAAATACATGTCTGTAATTCCTGTGCTTTGAAGATTTGTTAACTTGTAAATGTACATACACATATTCTGCAAGCAGGACAGCATGATGATAGCCAACTATGAAATTAAATATGGTAAAAAAATGCCCCTCTCCAAGCCCCTTTTCTCTTCCACTTCTTAGCACCCTTATTCACCACTCTGTATACACAGAAAAGAAACCAAGAAATACTCATTCAAAGAGTCCCCCACAAACCCAATATTCCTATTCCTCATCAGACCCAAGAACCGTACCCATAGTGGTCGACCTGAGCCAATTCGCAGCCTTCGGACACCCACATCCACGAATTCAAGCTTCCTAGCATGGAGAAGATGCTCAAACAGACAACAGACGAAATGGAAATCATGAAGAGGAGTACCAGGTTTTACAAGAGGAGCTGCATTTCTACCTTCAGCATCAACCACAGCGACGAAATCTGTGAAGAAATGGGATGGGAACCATGGAGGAAGACGAGCTGGTTCTCTGAAGCCTTTAGCCCTTACAACAGCCAAGATTATGTAGACGAGAAATGAAGGTAAGAAGAAGGTGAGGGATCCGGAATCTTGCTCGGTTTGCTTGATGATAGTTCCAAGTTCTGGCCTGAGCTCTTGATTTCCTGTAAGCAAGGGCTGAGAACGACACTCTAGAGGGCTTCAAGAAGGAAATGGGATGAATTGACGCAATTACCCTCCACTTCGACGGCCATCTAACAAAAATATAGACGGAGGATTAAAATTGTCCTCGTCACAATAAGTGTGTCCAAAATGTTGCAAATTTTTTTATGGAAGACTAAAATTGTCCAAGCCCCTATAAGTCTAGGACCAAAAAAGGAATTAACTGAAAAAAGAAGAACAATTGTATTAATTCATTCATTCTATATATGTTTAGTCTATTGTACTCTACTATATATTGGATTATCCAGAGATAAACTTTCTCGTCAACCACAATCATGAAACATAATGAGGAGAGCAAAACTAAGGATAAGTATCAAGAAGCATAGGGAATCAATTATAAAACTAAGCTTTTATTGTGAAGAAAATACATGCAGCCAGATTATTAGAATAATCCACCTGGGAATGTTGAAGATGAAAAAGGCAAAACATAATGAATCCTTGTAAGATGTACGGTGGTATATAGTACTGTACAACAATAAATGAAGTACGAAAATGGAAGAATATGTTTTCATTCGTGCTTACCAGAGAGGCAGCTGAAGAAGACAATTAATTAAGAAAGGTGATAAGATTGAGGTATTGAGTTTATGGTGTTTAAGTACACGGATTATTAAGACAGATAACATGGTAATCACGGCGTACTACATAAAAGACACGAGGAGATCAACTTTTTTTTTTTTTTAAATTTATATATATATATATATATATATATATATATATATAATCCTTTGTAAATTTTTATTTCTTGGTAGTATGTGGAAGATTATGTACCTTCCATTTCTTGTCAAGGGGTTTTGT
Source organism: Ipomoea triloba (assembly GCF_003576645.1). Lineage (NCBI taxonomy): Eukaryota > Viridiplantae > Streptophyta > Magnoliopsida > Solanales > Convolvulaceae > Ipomoea > Ipomoea triloba. The sequence continues at coordinate 26,431,172 of NC_044922.1, read as the reverse complement.
TCTTGGTGTTTGGTTGAATGAAAAGAAATTTCAAATTAAAAAAGTTTTTCTTAAATTTGAGAAAATAATTTTTTTTTATTGGTTTGGTTTATAGAAAACTTTTTTAGCAGAAAAATATTTTCTTCAAATATGAGAAAAAAGTTTTTCAATGCTCAATCTTGGTACGTATTTTATTTTTCATGGACATTGAAAACAATTTTCACTTGATAGGATTATTTTGACCTTATAAAACATTCTTAATTACCTTAGACCAAAATGTGTAATAATTTTTATTAAAATATTATAATAAAATATATAATTATAAAATTTTAATTTATGCTAGTCAACAACTCCCATATTTTAAAATGTACAATCATCTTTAATATTAATATTCTACCACATTATGTGATCCATAAGTTACATGCATATATGCACTATATTCATGTTCTAGAATTCCAATGGCTCTGCAGAGTAGTTAAACATTAGTAATTGCAAGTTTTCAGTAACAAGGAATATCCTAGAATCACCAAGTGATCGAAGGGGTAAAATGATAAATATTGAATAGACTTTTTAAAGTTTTTGTAAACTTTTTAAAATAGTTTTAAGTGAGCTTGAATTTTGAAATAATAAAGTTGACTTGATCTCGAGCAAACTGAAAGTCTAGATTTGTGGGTGGGGTAGGAAAGGGGTTGAATAGACTTTCTAATATTTTTGCAAACTTTTCAAAATAGCTCTAAGTGAGCTTTAATTTTGAAACCAAAGTTTTTAAACAAAGCTTGGAAATGAGTTTTCTCGTGTAGCAGAAGTCTTTAGCTTGCCTTAAAAAGAGTAGCTAGGTTTTGAATGAATAGCGTGACTTAGTGTAAGTATGAGGTTAGTTTGCAAGTTAATAAGCAAATGTGTAAAGATAAATGAAAGAAATATTTTTTTTATAGTGGTTCGAAAATTTTTCTACTCCACTCCTCTTTTTAATTCAAGGAGGTTCCACTAAGTATTGTTTCGAATACAAAGTGGTAAGAGAAGCCTTAGCTTCTACCAATGATGGTCATTCAAATAGGGTTTAGCCACAAAGTCACCCTACTTTTCACTATCCAATCAAAGCTAGCCAAGGGTCATCCACTAAGTCGCCTTGCTAGGTTGATCTTACAACTCCTTACCGTAAAGACAGTTGTTGGTTTGTTGAGTGCTGGACTTGAAAATCCCACTGATTTCACTTCAACTTATTAGAACTTGATTCAACTTGATCGCTTTGAACACTTGCATTTAAAGTTTTCATCACAACGGGCAACATCTTTTCTCTTAGCTTGGGGTCCTTCTTTTATAGACAAGGAGGGACGAGCGCTGCCATCTAATAACTTATGTAGCTTATACATAAAGTACGGTAATGACCGTTTCCGTATTTGGATTATAAGCACTTTCAAAAAAGAAGAAGAAGATATGTTCTTGCTTATCACCAATCTATCTCATCTATAGACTTTTAGGTGTCAGACAAGTTTCTCTTTCAAATGATCCTTTTTATTTTTCCTTGAATATAATGATCTCCTTCCGAAGTCGGTTTTTCTTAAAACAGTCTTCAATGAATCTCCAACATACATGGAATACAATGGAGATTCCCTATCATTAGTTAGGAAGACTTGTCAAGACTTCTTCTGGTCTTGGACTTCTACTAATCCCCTTCCTTCGGCTTACTTCCTTCCGAAACCTTTACTTCTGGATGCTTCCTTCTGGTCAGTCCAACTACGAAGCTTATCTAATTTTATAACAAAGAATGAGGGGCATAAAGTGCTTATTCAATGCTTTCCTGGCAATAAAATGAACAACCTAAGTGAAATGACCATAATGCCCCAACCACCTGCAGAATCCGTGATTCATGAGTTTTAAATTTCACTAAAAATAATGAATAATTATGCTTGGAGTTATAATTAATGTAATCATCATCATATTAGGAGAAGAAACCCCAACAACATGTGGAACAGCAAATTAGCAAAAACCTAAGAAGCTGCAGAAACAAGCAATCCATGCAACTGTGCATTAAAATATAATGAAACATATATAACTCCAACCAAACACAAATGGCCGTACATCTAATGCAAATGATTAAATATAATTAATAATTTCAATTATTAGGAAGGATCAAGAATGTTCTATCTTTCAAAAAAAAATTTATAGGTTTGGCGTTTACTTAACAATGCCAATTTTCTCTATTTCTTGTCTCTGTGTTCGTGAGTTTCCTCATTTTCATCCCATTATAGTAAGAATTTCGATTGTTGTCTTTTTACTTATTATCTTATGCTCTTTCTTGTCTCTTGTACTCAGACTTGGATTTGAGTCTGATTTTGGTCATTTATATTATGTCTATATGACCAAATGAGTACATACGGTAACCGATAGCATTATACAGTTATACCAGTGACAGATTTTATAAGATATTGGTCTTGCTTGGTAAAATAATTAGCTTATCACCAATTTTGTTTTATTTAATCACTATTAGTCCCGTTTGACTTGATTAAAAAATTAATATAAGTGTTTGGTTAATTAGGTTTTTGTAATTTCAAAATGCTAAAATTCAAAAAGTTGTTCAAAACAATTTTTTCAATTAACTTTTTGAGAATAGAAATTATACCAAAAAGCTATCAGCTAACAACTAATTTACCAAACACCTTTCTTCAATTAACTAATGTTATCAACCAGTCGTTATACCGTGGACCATGGGTCATGGTTGATACTGTAGTTGTGTTGAACTGATACTGCAGTTGTGTTGAAAGGATACTGCAGTTGTGTTGAAAAGGAATTGCAGTTGCGCGGAACAGAGGCCGTGTCATCCATCTNCAACTGCAGTATCAGCTATGATTATGGCCCACAATGCATTATGAGCCATGGTTCACAATATAATTTGCGGTTATCAATTGTTATACTATGGACTAATGTTCACCTTGCATTGTGAACTTGATCCAACTTTTAGTCTTAGGACTATTATTGGAATTTTTAATTTGAATCCATGAGTTTAAAAGTTGTCAATTTCAATCAATAGTTATTTAATTTTTGTGAATTTCAATTCCTCCTGTCAAATTGTTGGTGAGAAAAACTTTTAATAACTAAAATGAAAAGACAAATTTGTCTTTTGATTCTTCTCTTCTCTTTCATCTCCATTTCTTGCTCTGTAATTGCAGCTGGCTGGCCATCAAGTCCGACACCTTCGATCGCGCTTTCCATTAGCTTGAACAACCTATCCAACAATCACTGTTTACTGTTGTTTAAATCATTTAATTGTATAAAGAAAATCAATGGTTCCCATAATCTTCTTTATGTGTTACAGTACAGGGCCAGGATACTGGTTCACAGTGGCCTGAGATTCGCCATTTAGTTAATGGGTTTCTTCTTCATGACAATTGTGTATAGGATGTGTATGAAAATTGTAAGAGAAGTAGAGAGAAGATCCCAGAAATTAGCCAAAAGAAACTTTTTATTCATTATTGCAGAGAGAGTAGAGGAGAAGAGAAACTGTCTAAAGACCAAGAGAAGAGTCCAAAGAGAGCACCCATAATCCACCACTCATTGTATGACCAAGAGCAGCGCCATCTGCCAATCTTTCTTGTTTTTTAATCCACTAACCTTTTTAATAACTTTTACTTTTAGTAATCATATTTTTCAACTTGCTTTGGTAAATTCTTAAACTAATTAAACCGTTGTAGCTGGAAAAATAACAAATAACAAAAATATAAAGGAACAAAATTACTGAAAATAAGAAAAGTCCTAAGAATGATTAAAAATGTTCAAAAAATAATAATTCTAGATATTAAATGACAAAAACAATACTGCGAGACTAAATTTAGAATTGATGGAATTTACTCTTAAGAATATTATATTAAATAAAAATGGAAGTGTCAAAAATCAAAGTGATAAAGTACTGAGTATAAGTGCAAATGCTATTATAGTAGATAAATGAATGGAGGAATATAAACTCCACAAAATATCATATTTACATGCAAATATGGATTTGAAATGGAATAATTAAGAAGCCTCATTAGTCATTATCAGCATGACATGAGGACTTGTAGTATCCCTTAATTGACAAATTATATCATAAACTATGGTCCACTTTGTATTGTGTCGACTGATTACAATGACATTCAGATGTGTTTGTAATTAACTGAAAGTATACAACATGTTAATAGCACACACATATAATTTAAATGTCGTTTTGAGTCTGGGTTCAAAATGCAAGGTGGACGTCGGATCTCTATTCTTGGTTCATCACTTGCACTGAGCTTCTCTGCTGCTCCACTCGTCGGATATGGGTTGACAACTGCTGCAGATCAATGATCGGTCCACTCCTTCCTGGCCGAGATGTCTTCAAACGTTTTTTGCTGTAATTCATATAATTCTTTGATTTTTTGCTGTCGGGACGATGATGGTCATTTGCTCTGGTCTGGGCAGACAGAAGAGAGAAAGCACTGCCGCAAACCTCCCCGCCGGACAGTTGTTGAACCGGTGACAACATTTCTACAAGGTTGCCGGCGGCTGGGAGGGCATCATAGAATGACAACATACTATGCCGCCTATCTTTACTTGTCTTGTTCTCCTGTTCTTGCCACAAGCTGGGGTTCCCAGAAAGTATTTCAGGAATAAGAAATGGGGATGCCCCTTGTGAAGCCATTTCCAATAATAACCTTGCATCTGCAATATGTATGTGTAATCATTAGAACTTTTAGTGTTCTTAATTATATATTTTTTTTTTGAGAAAAGTGTTCTTAATTATATAGGCCCTGTTTGGTAAATAATCAGTCTATCAGTCAATTTTGACTTATTTGATCACTATTAGTTGTTTGGTTAATAAGCTTTTTATAACTTCAAAATGCTAAAATTCAAAAGGCTACTCAAAACAACCTTTTCAATTAGCTTTTTGAGAAAAGAAATTATACCAAAAAGCTATCAGCTAACAGCTAATTTATCAAACAACTTTCTAGAATCAGCTAATATTATCAACAAATCATATTTTCTAACCCAAACAGCCAACCCAATCAACCAACAACCATTTATCAAACAGGACCATAAACTTTAGATGTCTCATTCTTTGGATCAACCGTGTATTGGACAATAATTGATCATGTTTTAAGGAATGTATACACACAAATCAGATAAATTCTAGTAATTTTTAATTTTTAACACTATACATTGCAATTTTTAAATGCATAGGGGTGTATTTCTGAATAAACTCTTCCTAAAAAAATAGTAAAAAGTGAAATACTAAATCAAATAAAAAAAAACTAAATCATAAACTTTAAGTTAAAGGTGTTTCGCTGCATTTTCAAACTGCAAAAAATGAACAATATAATGTTAAAAAGTCAATGACATTAAAGTGGCATGATTCTCTCAAATGGAATGTTATGAGATCGAGTCTCAGTGGATGCAATATTGACTCTTTGTGCTTCAATATGTTGAGAAAGTATAGATGAACAAATACTACAATGTAATAAAGTCAATAGTACTAAAAAAATTGCATGGGAATCATGCCTCAGGTGAGAACTATTAGTATAAAAAAAAAAGATGGGGTCACTTTATTAAATATTACAAATTGCAAAAGTTTGTAATATTTATGAAAATGATCCTACTTTTTTTACTTGATTTCTTATTCATCAGATATTGCTGATTAACGGTTTGAATTTGTCTACAGATTCTCATATAAACCAGATTATATATATATATATATATATGCCGATCAAATCATGGTCCTTTTATAAAAAGTGTGTTTTTACTTTTTACCTGAACTTTCTTCTACATATATTGTCAAATGTCAAAAGTAAATGATTATAGGAGCAAGGGTACGGTTTATATATAGGAGAAAATTATATATGTAATTACCCCAGTGAGTATGAAAGCGAGTCTTTCTGCGGCGCTTATTGTGGCAGGCAAGACGCTTCCGACAACTGCGCTTGTCCTCATCAAATTCTGCTAACAAATGAAACCTACATACAACAATTATATAACCCATCCCAGTAGTTAGTGTAAAGACTTATATTTTGTCATGGTAAAAACTTGTGTGAGACCATCTCACCATGAGACATGTCGGGTCGGGTCGGATCAAGATGTGAATGTACCACTTATATGTATAAATGTCATACTTATATACTCAAATGTAATACTAATTAGAAATAAAATTTTTTTTACTTATAAAGGTAAATGTAATACTTTTAAGGGAAAATACAATATTTTTACATTTCGATTTAAAAGTATTACATTTTTTCACAAAAGTATTATATTTTCCCTTATAAGTAAGGGGCACTTGTCAACATTACTTATTATGAAAAATGTATTACTTTTTCTCTAATAAGTAACAAAAATTGTATTTTTAATTAGTGTTATATTTAAGCATATAAGTGTGACATTTGCACATATAAGTATGACATTTGCATAGAGTGCTTTGATCCGACCCGACCCGTCTCACGAATAAGGATCCGTGAGACGGTCTCACACAAGTGTGATTCTTTTGTCATTTATATGTATAAAATTTGAAAGAGAGTTAAAATTATTTGGACATGAAATGAATAGTAAATATGAAAATAGGGTAGTAGAGCCCACTTTTGAAAATGTAAGGATATTGCATGTGTGCAAATAACCTAATAATTAATGAAACATAAGAATGAATTATGAATAAAATAGTATATATAGTTGACTTAATTTTCTTTGGATAATATAACTAATCATTTTCTTCACTAAAGATTTGACTTGAAAGATATCCAGAGAAAAAAGTAAATATAAAATACAACAAACTTTTATGACGTTGAGTGCATTAGTGTTATGATTGTACCAAATATTATTTTTAATAAATATAATATCAGATACAATCACATATCATATATGTAATCGTAGGCATCAACCTACACAGTAATAAATGATATACCTAACTGTACCTGGTACAATTAGTATAGGCCACATACCTGCTACATTGCTGGCAAAATCTCTGCTCAACACCATGAAGAATGGCTTTGGTGGCTTTGGAATGGTCCAAGCAGACTCTATGCCTCTGGTGATAGTATTTGGAGGAACTAAGATCCATTTTACACCCATCAACTTGGCAGATTATTGGGATTTGACTACAGGGATTAAAACCTGTGATCATCATCATCTTCTCCTTCTTAGCCAATGTAGATTGCCCATAACTCTCCAATCCTCCATAGCCATTGCAGCATTCGTCAGATCTGGATTCAATTGCTGGTATTCTTTTCCACTTATTGTTGTTCATCATATCATCATCAGAAAACATCATTATACTACTAAAATTATCATTATTATTATCACTAGATAATATAGTGTTACTAGTAAAATTATTGTCAATGTTACTGTTGTTGATGTTGTTGTTGTTGTTGGTCCATAGTTCCATGAAGTCTGCACCTTCATTAATTTCCTCATAACTAGGGGCAAAAATCATGTTTTTATCGAAATCAGAGAATGCGTTTACTTGCACATCATACTCCGAGAACAATAGGCTTCCTTCATTATCCAAACCATGGCTCCAACACTCCATTGTTGGGTATCTAAAGGACAAAATTAAAGAAAGCCAAAACAGAAGATGCCATTAGTTGATTGTTCTTTATAACATGAAACATTAGTACAACAAAATCTAAGGATATATATATTAGTAGCAAAAACTATAATCATAGTTTTCTGTTTAATTAACAGATTATTAATTAGAACAACCCACCTGGGAATATTGAAGATGGAAAAGGAAAAACATAATGAATCATTGTAATATGTACGGTGGTATATAGTACTGTACAACAATAAATGAAGTACTATAAAGGGAGAATATGTTTTCATTTGTGCTTACCAGAGAGGCAGCTGAAGAAGACAATTAAGAAAGGTGATAAGATTGAGGTATTGAGTTTATGGTGTTTAAGTACAAGGATGATTAGGATATATAACATGGTAATCACGACGTACTACACAAAAGACACGAGGAGAACAAGAGTCCATTATTGTGTAGAATTCTTTACCTTCCATTTCTTGTCAAGGGTTTTTGTTCTCTAAGTGTACAAGTCAATGAATATATAATTTGATCCCTTTTGTCCTACTTGTCAGGTTAAAGATCATGGACATCAAAGTCAGCAATTAATGATTACAGCTGTTTAATTGTCACAATAAAACTCGAACTCAAAACCTTTAGATCGAAATAACCGAATTGTATTCTTACAAGTTCGGTGTTGAGAACAAGGGTTACACGGTAAGACGCTACATTATCGGTCGTCTAAATAGTAAAGGTGAAATGGATCCTAATGTTATTGTTAGTGGAGCATAGCACAATGTGAGTTATATCGTGACTGACAAAAAAAACACAGTATGATTGACTGATTATAAAATGGTAGGTAAACCTAACTCTACATAAATTTCACATATAAACACAATAATTGTATTGTGTTTGGTCTTCCCGATATATCTAAAAGTACTTTTTAAACCAACTCTCAAATTTTAAAATGTACAATCATCTTTAATATTAGTATTCCATCACATTATGTGAACCATAACATACATGCATACAAGCATTCATGTTCTAGAATTCCAATGGCTCTGCATTTTGTAACCTTATTTTTCCAGAGTTGTTAACATTAGTAGTTGGAAGTTTGAATTCAGTAACAAGGAGCAGAGTATCCTAGAATCACCAAATTGTGTGATCAAAATGGTAAAAGGAAACAAAGTAAGTGAAATGACCATAATGCCCCTTTGTGAATCCACCAATTCGTGATTCATGAGTTTTAACTTTCACTAAAAATAATGATGAATAATTATGCTTGGAGTTACAATTAATGTAATCATCATTATCATATTAGGAGAAGAAACCCAACAACATGTGGAACACCAAAAAACATAAGAAGCTGCAGAAACAAGCAAACATAACTCCAACCAAACACAAATGGCCGTACATCTAATGCAAATGATTAGATCTAAATAATAATTTGGATTATTACTGTGTGCATTTATATTATGTCCATATGACAAAATGATTAACACATATTGTACTTGATAAAGTTATACTAATGTGAGGATCAAATACTTACTACTATGCCAAAAGTTATAGATTTTCTTAAATTACGTAACAGTCAATGACAGACAAGCTAATGAAGCTATAATATTAATTGTCAAAATTAAATTAAAACTTTCCATTGTAAAAAACTATAACTAGTGACAAATGTACAACTTTATTTTCTTATATTTGCGTAACAGTCTATACCACGTTTTAATGACAAGATGGCTGGACTCTGCTCTCCTAGCACCATCCAACAACCCGTAACAGTTTTTATAACATATTGTTCCATACATATTTAACTTTTTTACTTTACAAAGAATGTAATAATAATGGCCCGTAGCTCAGTTAGTTCCTAAGTGGTAGATTGTGAGAACGGACACAAGCTAAGATTGAGTCATGGTAGCCGCAATGTGAGCTTTTTGTAGGCATCGAGCACTAGTCCTCCCACTTAATAGGCTACTGAGTTACCCTGATTTATCTTTCTACTATCCTATCGGCTCTGGGGCGAAGGAATTTCGCCTTTGTGTGCAAAAAATGTAATAATGTCATCATCACAATTCAATTTAGAACCCATGTAACAGGGTCACATTAGGATTTAGGATCATGCCTGAAGGCAGTATTTATAGGAATGTTTGTGCATACAAAATAATATATAATGGGATTGATAAGCTCACACACATGCCACTTATTTACAATAGTGAATGAACAGATAGATATAGTAGCCTTTTCTATTTTACCATCTAATTTAACCATCCAGATGAGGAAGTGGCATAAACAGATGATTATTGCACCTGCAGCCAGAATAATGTAAACTGTTGCAGATGATCACAAGGCAGGGTTTACTCAGTGCACGCCTTCAGATAGTGATTACGGATTTCCCTCGTCAGTTTAGATCAAAATGAAGGCAATTCCTGTTGCTGCTGCTGCTGCACCCTTTGGAACAGAGCTGATAGCTGTTGCAGATCAAGAACAGGTCCACTTTCTTGACAATTTCCTTCTGGCTGATCAGCTCCATTGTTAAAACCTCCATTGCAGCCATGTAATGTGAATCTAGTTGGTTCTGCTGACAGAAGAGAGAAAGCACGACGTCTGGATTTTCGGCCTGCAGCTGATAAAGTTTCCATGGAAGCTTGTTTTTGTGGGTTGTGCTGATTGGCATTGGTGTGAGCATTTGATTGTTGCACTGTTGATTCAATTTGGCAGCTACTGTTCTTCCCATAGATGTCATGGAAAAAATAAGTTTGGGAAAGTTCTGCAGGAAAGTGGAATGGTATTGGCAGCCTCTGGGAAGACATATCTAAGAACCTTGCTGCAGGCCCTGCCACATGAATGGATTAACAATTTCAGATCAAATCAATATGCTAAAACAAACACAAGATTAGAACAAGAATGAAGAATCTATCCAGCCAAATTGGTCACACTATTGACTTGGTAACCTCAAAGTTACAAGTTTGACTTTCAACGAGAGCGGTTTATTGGCATTTTTTATTTTAGCCAGTACCTTAGGCTAGTTTACCTCCGGCTACGATCACAAGGGTGTGGTTACAAGTTCGACTCCTAATAAAAGCGACCTATTAGTCTTATTGATTTGAGTTGGTTATTAGTTATGGACAATTTAGGCTAGTTTACCTCCGACTAGGGTCACAAGAGTAGGTGTGATTACAAGTTCGACTACTAATGAAAATAGCCTATTGGTCTTCTTGGTTTGAGCCAGTTAGTTATGGACAACCCAAGTTGTTTTACCTCCGGATAGGATCACAAGGGTGTGGTTATAAGTTCGACTCCTAATAAGAGCGGTCTATTAGTCTTCTTGATTTGAGCTGGTCAGTTATGGACAATCTAGGCTAGTTTACCTCCACTAGGGTCATAATGTGTGGTTACAAGTTCGACTACCAATGAGAATAGCATATTGGCCTTCTTGGTTTGAGCTGGTCAGCTATGGACAACCCAAGTTGGTTTACCTCCAGATAGGGTCACAATAGTAGGGTTACAAGTTCTACTCCCACTGAGAGAGACCTATTGACCTTCTTGGTTTAAGCCACTTAGCTACAGACAACCTATACTGTTTTATTCCAGTTAAAGTCAACCTTGTGTGGTTACAAGCTCGGCTCACTATGATAGGGGCCTATCAGCTTTCTTAGTTTAAGTCGGTCAATTATGCACTAGCTAAGCTGGTTTACCTCCCGCTAAGGTCACAATGCTGTGGTTACGAGTTCCACTCTTGGATTAGTGGCTGTTAGTTCCTTATCATCATTCATCATCTATCCAAAAAAGAAAAAGAATAAATTAAAGAATCTTGGTTACCCCAGTGAATTTGGTTCATAGGCTTTCGTCTGCGCTCATTGTGCTGTGTAAGGCGCTTGCGACAACTGCGTTTTTTGTCGTCAAATTCTGCAATTATATGAAACCTGCATCATAATAAAACCTCATTACATTGCAGATTCCATAAAAGAGGACATGAACACCTATGTAGTACTGCAGAAGAATAAACATATATATACCTGCTGCATTGTTGGCAGAAACGCTGCTCAGCTCCATTAACAACAACTTGGGCAGCCATAGAATGCTCAGAACACACTTTATGCTTTCTGTGGTAGTGTTTAGAGGATCTAAGATCTCTGTTACAGCCATGAACTTGGCAGACAGGAACCTGCGAACTAAACTTCATCACAATGTCTTGTTGTGTATATGTCGGTGAAGAACATTGTCTTCCCTTAATTTCTTCGTGATTTGCAGTTCTGGGTCTTTTCGATGGCAATGAAGATTCAGATGATAACATCTTGATAACACCATCATCTTCTTCATCATCTTTGTCAGCACTTGAAGAACTTACTAGAGAGTTCCACATCATATCAACCATGAATAATTCCCCTTCACAGAATGGGATTAAGTTCCTCTCAGTTTGAGGATTATTTGTGGTTCTTTTCAGGGTTTCAACTGGGAATTCGAGGCCATTATCAGAAACCCAAAAGCCTCCTTCCAAACTATTGCTCCAAGACGACTCCATTACTGGCAAAGTTGCAGAAATGTTTAATCCCAGGCCACCTTGCATTCATATATATATTTTAATTGAATTAAAAAAAAAATACCCATCAAAAAAATTAATTGAAAATTTTGTGATATGAACTGTGTTTGATTAATCATGAAGAGCACAATCACACATGAATGTAACCTTAACCTCATATATCAGAATCAGATAAAAAAATATCACTACCAAAAGAAAACCAAATAGCTACACCTTAAAATACCTTTGCATTTTAATCTTTTACTTACGAGTAACTTAAATACTTGCAGGTTTATGTAATTTACCCATGAATTTTTCAATTACTAAATTTAATTTTTCTAAACATACATATGTGCTATGTAACTTATTTTAAGGGGTAAAGTTATTTGTCTATGTGAACTATAGAGATACGCTAAAAGTGGACAATAAAAACTCTACGAGTACAAATTTACATGTTTGTATGAAAAATCCTCCTGCACCCGATCCAAATTATATATATATACACACACGCACATATTTATTTTTTTGAAAAAAAAAAAAGAAAAACAAAGATTACCAGAGAAAACAGTGGAAGATAATGCCACCTTAGCTTCCTAGTACTATGTAGTTGAACTAGATACCTAGCTAGCTTGCTTCAACTTCAACTATGGCTCTAGCACCCTATTGTAGCTACACTGAATAGGCACCTGAATCCTAGTACTAATCTCATATTTAATCTCAACTAGCTAGTGAGATTCTAGCTCTATGTTTCACTCTTGCTACTTTCATTTAAGCACAAGTACTAGGTTAAATAGGCCTTCCATTTTAATTATTAATTAGTTTGAGTTGGTTTGATGTGATAGCAACTTTACAAAAAAATGATATATTTATGTAAAATATTGTAAAAAATTTTAAGTAATTAAATAAAAATATCTCACATGCTAAAATTATTTAATTAAAATAATATTATTTGTATTAACATGAAATCTAGTTTTAACTTTATATTTTGATTTTTGCTCACTACCATGTAGTCTGATGACATATTTGTTACCATTCCAATTTGATAGTCGCAGAATGGAACCATGATGGTGGGGCATTGATCCTTTGGACTGGAAAAGATTAAATGTATAGTATAATAGATACTACCTTTTAAAGAATAATGAGTTTTTTTAAAAAAAAATAACAAAAAAGTATAAAATTAATAGATTGTACCACACCTACAATCCTAGAGTCCTAGATCCTATGTGTACTCTATTCATAATTATTCCATTGAATAATTATACTGTACTATTAATATTATTATTATTTTGAAAGCCAAACAAGTAGATGATATATTAATAATGAGGTGTTGAATGCACATTGGGAGAAGACTCCAAAATTATAGTAATAGGTTGAGCCCTAGCCGTATTAGTTACAACGTGAGTGAGCTGATTTACTGACCTATTTATGAACTTGATAAAGCACGTTTCAATAAAATTGATCAGATTTTTTCAATTGTTAAGAACAAATTAAAACTAACATAAGAACGAGACTGTCAAATTTCTGGCTAGTGCAAGAGCTAAAATCTGACCATCCGTCTCAACCTGGACATTGCAGAGCCCTTTCCACCACCACCACCACCATCATTATTATTATTATTATTATTATTATTATTATTATTATTATATTATTATTATTATTATTATTATTATTTATTTTTTATTATTATTTTTTTTTTGTTGAACATTTGCTGTCAGTGAGGAGGGACCATCCTACCTCCAATTTGGTTGACTGTAAAATTTCCCAATTTGGAAAGCAGATGGGGATCAGAGAAGGTAAAGTAGGTGAGAAGGAACGAATAAGAGATGAGAAGAAACCATAATATAAAAGTTCCAAATTTGAATAAGTCGATGATGGTTTTGGCATGTTGATTGAATGTGATACCATACCCCTTGATATTAGATTGTGGTTTAATCTTTATTAAAAATACCCGAAAGGCCGAAACAATAATGTATTTTCCGTAAATAAATAAATGATGTAATAAAGTAAGAATAAATTAATAACTAGCATTATTTATTGAAATGAAAAAGAATTATTATATTGTGTAACATAATCTTAAGATTGTAAGTTTGAGGGTCTGTAGTATCCTGTTGAAATATAAAGGGTTAGTATCACCTCTACTGAGGCTCTACCTCATGATCTCCTAAATGGGAGAGCCACTACATGTCAACTGAGCACAAGGTACTTGGCTAATAGAGTTAATATTATTTTAGAAAAGAACACACGATAAGTGAACCCCTCAATAAGGTCTCATAAATCAGCAAATTAGTGCAATTGGCCTTATTATTACCTATTTAGTAGGAATTATGTGAATCATATGTGTACAGTTATTCTACTATATATCATTTTAAGTGGGAACCATACCGAACCGATACCGAAAAATTGAACGGTAATTGATTCTTATATATTGAACGATTTGGTAAAAGATTGAACTGAATTGAATACTGTTTGATTTTTAAAAAAATATAATAATAGTAGTAGTAGTAGTAGTAATAATAATAATAAAAGAATTAAATCCAAGTCCTCTGTTGTCTGCTTTGCGGTTCAGCTCATATTCTCACTAGTATCTCAAATTTTATATTTGATTTCTTTATGGCTTGTTCTCTACTTTGCACTTTTATTGTTTGTCGCAATTGTTCTTTGCCTCACAATTATCTCTAACTTGAATTATTCTTACAATATTCAGTGCACGGGAAATCATTTTAGTTTTGATTTCCAGTGTACTGGAAAATAATATTCCAGTGCATTGGAAATATATTTTGCCAAGTAATGACGGATTGTGTCAAAAAATTAACTGTGCAGTATTTGACACTTGTTCTCCAAATATTAACTATACGTATAGATGGATGATTTTTCATCTTGTCAATAAAACATTCCAAGTAAGCCAACTGAAGAGTCGGTTTGGCAAAAAAGTCAACTGATGTTTGGTAATTAGTACTTAGTAGTGTCTTTGATCTTTGAATTGCTATTTTGTTATATGATATTTAGACTTTGGATTTGGACTATGTGAATATATATTGTTTGGTAGTGTGTTTGAAAATTAGAAAATGTTAAAATTTGGGGTTCTTAAATTGAACCTAACTAATTCCGAACCAAAACCGAACCAAAACTGAACCGAACTATAATGTTAAATCGAATGGTGCATTTTTTCTTAAATACCAAAATAACAAAATCGAAAAAAAAAAATCGAACCGAATCCTGAAATGTCCACACATATTTTGTGGCTATTTTTTTTTAAATTAAACGTTTTTAAAATAAAAATTAGAAGTTTTATTAAAAAATCAAATAAATAAAATAATTGTACACAGAGTTTATTTAAGCGTAGGATGTGACGTGTTAGCCTACTTAAGGCAACCATAATTAAGAAATTGAGTAAACATATTACTTTTATTAATAATTTTTATTCTGATTTAATTTCTTTTCTTAGGAATGCATCATTAGTTTTATTGATAAAACAATAAAGTTGTTGGCATTATTGTTTTCACTATTAGTTGAAAGTTTGATAGCAATGAGGATGGCCCATCCTAGGGTTTGGCTGCTTACAAAAATGAACTTTCCCATTTTGGCAATTAGCATATAATGATATAAGCATAAATTAAAGAAGATGAATAAGTGGGTGGAAGAGTTGGTTTACTATTTAATTATTACTTGGCAATCACTAAGTGAACCTCGTGCTATTATTAATCACTTAATGTATTAAAATGTAAAAAAATTGTATGATCATTTAAAATGTTAATTGCCAACTACTATGTGATGTGATGACACATTTGTTACTATTCTAAATAGGTGATCACATGATTGAACCCCGGTGATGGGGTATTGATTCTTTTGGCTGAGAAACATTGAGAAAGTAGGAATATAGTATAAAATAAATTTTGATGTCTTGAGAGAGATGGTCAAATAGGTGGAGAATGATTATTGTACCTAAAACCTTAAATGTTACGAATTTAATTCTTGTCAACGCCCTCTCGGTCGAGCTTGTTAAATGAGGTATTCCTAATGCGATTTATTTCTCGTGTGATTTGCGTGTTATTACACATGAGCATATACTTATATCGATCAATTAAATGACACAATAGCAAAAACTTTTGAATCCCCGTCATTTTTGTAATTTTTTCTTTCCTATTATAAAGGCCATGTTTGGTAAATGGTTGTTAGCTGATTGGGTTAGTTGTTTGGGTTAGAAGGTATGATTAGTTGATAACATTAGTTGATTGTAAAAAGTTGTTTGATAGATTAGTTGTTAGCTGATAGCTGTTTGATATAATTTCTTTTCTCAAAAAGCTAATTGAAAAGGCTGCTTTGAGTAGTCTTTTGAATTTTAGTATTTTGGAGTTACAAAAAATTTATTAGCCAAACAACTAATAGTGGTCAAATAAGCCAAAATTCACTGATAGGCTGATTATTTACCAAACAGGCCAAAGTCATGTAAACGTTAAAATAGGATTCAATTCA
The DNA here is from genome assembly GCF_003576645.1 of Ipomoea triloba. Lineage (NCBI taxonomy): Eukaryota > Viridiplantae > Streptophyta > Magnoliopsida > Solanales > Convolvulaceae > Ipomoea > Ipomoea triloba. Next base: position 26,414,694 of record NC_044922.1, on the reverse strand, counting down.
GTCTAAATGCGCATAATGTCCCTGGCACCTGGAGAATTCATGACTCATGAGTTTTTAACTTTCACTAAAAATAATGAATAATTATATTTGGAGTTATAATTAAAATAATCATCATTGTAGACTTGTAGTATTAGAAAAGATAACCCAACAACAACAACAAAAAATGCAAATGGAACAGCAAAACCTAAGAAGCTGCATAAACAAGCAATGCATGCAATTGGCATAAAAATATAATTAAACATAACTCCAACCAAAAACAAGTGGTCATACATCTAATACAAATTAAATTATTAGATGTAACGTAACTCCAACAAAAAAAGCCGTACATCTAATACAAATTATTAGATGTAATTAATAATTTGGATTATTACAATGTTTGTGTATATATTATTAATTTATATTTGAGCATATGTCTATATGACCAAATGAGTAGATATTGGATGGTAATTAATAACGTTATACTAGTGGCACATTTTATAGTATAATATTCCATGCATATGTCATAACTTTGGTGCTCTATAATTAAAAATGTAATGTTGTCATTTTCAAGGTCTAATTTAGATATTATATATATATATATGTGTGTGTGTGTGTCTATATATATAGACACACACACATATATATATATATATGTATATATGTATATATATATACACACACATATATATATACACGTGCAATTCGGTTAACTACTCGATTAATTCATAGTTTTGAACTAAATTAATTGTTAAGCAAAATTCTTAAAAATCTTTAACCATTAATTGTTGCTATTATTATTATTATTATTATTATTATGTGATGAGGGAATCTGCAGTCATTACCAAAGAGTGTGCACTGAGTAAACCACGTTCTTGTGTAATAGCATGTAGTCCAAACATAAAATAAAATATAAACAATACTAAGAAGACCATGTACGACGAGCTCAATCAAGAGGGTGTTTCGGCTTTTCCATTATATTATTGTACAGTACTCACTGTTAGTTGAAACTTGACATCTGTGAGGATGGACCATCCTAGGGTTTGGCTGTTTACAAAAAATGAACTTTCCCTTTTAGGCATCTAATAAGAACATAGAAGTTGAAGAAGTGGGTGATAGAGTTGGTTTAATTACTAATTAATTATTTGGTAATTAAACTACCAAGTGAACCTCGTGCTATTAGTAATTGGACCATGCTAAAGACTAATTGTTATACCATAGGCCAGGTTTCAATTCATATTGCATTGTGAATCCTGATACAAAAATTATGTACATTCAGATAACACATTTTATACTTATAGGCTATAGTTAACTATTTTTGTACATGTAAACAAATAACTTGATAATTGCTAACACATAATATGATAGCTACAGGTAGAGAAACTATTAACTACAGATATAGAATGTATTAACTACAAATACATAATTTGAAAGTTATTTTTGGACCAATGTCTACTATGCAAGGTAGAACCTGGTCCAAGGTATAATTTGTCACAACCATTATACATTTATACCATGGACTAGGGTTCACACTGCATTGTGGATCCTAGTTCATGTGTATATGTTTTGTTTTGTGACTTTTTGTGTCTTGGTTATGAAATTCTATACCTTAAGAGTATGAATTATATACCTGGAACAAATTAGTAATTATGTCTTATATTAGGAATTTATGTATCTTGTGTTATGAATTCTTGTGTTGTGCTGTGAACTTCTGTGCCTATGAACACAAATTATGTACCTAAATCAAATTCAAATGCTAAGTAAATATATAACATGTGTATGTCACTATGTGTCTTGCATTATAATTTTTTGTATCTTATGTTATGAAATTTTGTACCTTATAAGTATGAATTTTGTACCTCGTCGTTTCAATCCAAAGTCCATAATGCTTTGTGTCTTGTGTTGTAATTTTTTGTGTTTTGCGTTATGAAATTATGTATCTTATGAGTATGAAGTACGTATCTATGTACACCTTGGTCCATAATATATAAATTGCCGGAGTAGATGACAAATTATGCTATGGACTCGGGTCCACCTTGCAAGGTGGACCCGCGTCTATGTTCGCAAATTTAGAACTCTATGTTCACAATTTTAGAAATTTATATTCAACAATTTTAGAAATTTATATTCACAATTTTAAATCTCAATATACAAAATTACATTACTCAATATTCACAACTTTTGAACTCTATATTCACAATTTTGTTATATAGATTCAAAAATTGTGTTATACTGTTGAACATAGAGTTATGAAATTGTGAACATAGAGTTATAAAATTGTGAACATAGAGTTATGAAATTGTGAACGTAGAGCTATAAAATTGTGAACATGAAATTATGAAACTGTGAAAATGGAGTGATAAAACTGTGAACATGGAGTTATGATATTGTGAACATAGAATTATGAAGTTATAAACATAGAGTTATGAAATTGTGAACATAGAACCCGGGTCCATGGCATAACAACTGGGCAAATTACATCATCATACTAAACTAATGGACAATGTTATGACATTAATTCAAAACCCAATAACCCATTACTCATTTAATATATGGAAGCATTACAAGATTTAGTAGCTAGGTCCAAAACCCATATATAGAATTTGAAGTTGGATGATAGTGAAGATCAGAGCTCCTTGGAGTAGGCCCATTTCATTGGGATCTATATATAACCCAGTCACCTAAATGGATTTATAATTTGGTACAGAGTTACAAGTTTCCAACATATTAAATTTGTTATGTGGATTATTAAATCGTAAAATATGAATGCTTTTTATTTATGAGACTTAATGTTAGGTACTTAATTTGGAGTTGATATGTCAGTTAAGAGATATCTCATGATTTACCTCATCCCTTCATCTTTAAAGTAAGAGCGGTGATGACACTTAAGTTTAGAGTTCAAATTTATTATAATATTTGTTGTAATGTCAGGTTACTTAGGTATATTGATGTTTTCTTCCAATTATACACTGTTACGTTAAGTCATTTTTCTAACAATTTAATGACACTTTATTTTTTTTTAAATGTAAAAATGTGATAATACAAAGTACAATTAATTTATTTGTAATTAACAAATAATAAATATTGAAATATGAATGAAATGTCATTAAATAAACAACAAATTAAATAAATGTTATGGATGTATACCTTGTTCCTTTTTATTTGCACCAAATTAAAAGCAAAAGGTACTTAGGTTATTTAATTTGCATCTTTGAAAAACTCTCTTACTTTAAAAAATGGATCACAATGTCAAATATCACCATATTTACACTTCACCAATGATTTCTCTACATCCCTACAATTATAATTCATAATCAAAATATAATAATAATAATAATAATAATAATAATAATAATAACAACAACAACAACAACCACGCACCACCATACCCACCCCCACCACAACCACCAACCCACCCACCACCACGGCACTACTGAACCCACCACCACCACCACCAACATTACCATTGTATATTTTAAATATTTAAAATTGAAAATAATTGTGCTCATTTTTCAGAAAATGAACCAAACATACCAAGAAAGTTTTTTGGAATGCAACCAAACACTAGAAAAGAAAATGTTTTCTGAAAAATGACTTATTTTCCAAATTTATTTTTCTACTTTCAAAACACACCGAAACCTTTTTAAAATGTTACGAAAATAGTTAAAAGTTATATATATAGTTGAACTATATAACTTGCTTCAGCTATCTATATATGGCTCTAACCCATATGATAGGTGTACTAGCTAGATTGGCACCTGAATCCTAGTAAACATCTCACATTTAATCTCACAAGAGATCCTAGCTAGTACTATGATTTCTTACAAGTTTACTATTTTAGTGGTGTACAAGGATAAATAGGCTTTATCAGTTTAATTAGTTGGAGTTGGTTTGACGCGGTTACAATTGTTATATCATGAATTAGGGTTTCCTTGCTTTGTAGATTCTCATTCAAAAATTAAATGTCTGTAATTAACATATGTGTCTTCAATTAATAAATTATGTGTATGTAAATAAATTAAAAAGCACATAATTTATTAACTACAGTCTACAGGCACATAATTTATTAACTACAGACACATAATATGTTAACTGTATACACATATAATATGTTAATTGCATATTATAAATATGCAATTATAGCATATTATATGCTTGTTGTTAATATATTATGTGTCTGTTGTAAACATATCATGTGTATTCAATTTATTTACAGACACATAATATGTTAATTGCAAACATATAATATGAATAGTATTTTGGACTAGTGTCCACAATGCAAAATAGACTCTGATCCATGGTAATTTGTCAGTTTACAATTTTACCAAATGTGAAATATTTGTATAAGATACTGTAAACTTTTTTAATTAAATAAATAAAAATACGCACATGTTAATATTATTTAATTATCGTTTTTAATTTATTTAATTTAAAAAGTTTGCAGTATCTTAATATTAAGACAGATATTCTGTATCTTAACATAATATTATCTGTCTTAACATGAAACACTGACTTAATTTTATATTCTGGTTTTTGTACAGGATTAAGTAGCAAAAAGAAAATAAAAAGAATTATAGATATAAAATCAATAATGGACCACACCTAGAGTGCTAGACTCCTAGATCCTTGGTAGTCTATTGACAATAATTTATTCCATAAAATAATCTTAGTATTTTTTGAACATTTAATTTGCTGTCTGTGAGGACTGAGGAGGGACCATCCTAGCTACCTCCAATTTGGTTGACTGTAAAAATGGAATTTCCCAATTTGGTAAACAGGTGGGGAGAAGGTGAAGTAGGTGAGAAGGAACATTTGATGATAGGACAAATGTTAAAGAAGAAACCATAATGTTGGGTGCCAAGTTGAACTACCTAACAGAATTGTTTATTTTTAGTTTGAGTCAGTTATGAACAATTTATACTTGTTTAGTAGCTAGCGCTACAAGGCGGGCTTCATCATAGTGCACTTGCAAAAGTAGATGGCAAAATGCAAGAGACAACTCCCAGCCGAATTGGTCTAACAGTTAACGTACAAAGTTTTAAATTTGATTCATTGTAAAAGTTGTCTATTGACTTTCTTGACTGAGTCATATGATAGACTTCGCAAAAAATGTAGTTTTAAGTAATGGTTGCAAACTTTTCTGTAAATCAAAGATAATAAATTGCACCATCATACTAAACATGTTAAGGCATTTAATCAAAACCTAATAACCCATAACTCATTTAATATAGGGAAGCATTACTAAATTTGGTAGGTCAGTCCAAAGCCCATAGTATTTGGCAAATTATGCTATGGACCCAGGTCCAAGGTGGACCTGGGTCCAAAACTACGTCGTTTTTGTCTTTTTTTTTTTTTTAGTAAACATATTGCTGAATATAGAGTTGTCTAAAAATGTGTGAATGTAGAGGTTTCAAAGTGTGAATGTAGAGTATAGAAATCGTGAATGTAGATTTATGATTGTGTGAATGTAGAGTTGCCCAGAAATGTGTGAATGTGGAGGTTTCAAATTGTGAATATGGAGTATAGAAATCGTGAATGTAGAGTTATGCATGTGGGAATCTGTAATAGAGTTAAGAAGTTCTAGCAACTTGTAGCCCTGTAATGTGTGAATGTGGAGTTCTCAAGTTGTGAAGAGCTGCTTGAAATAGGCCCATTTCCGTGGAATCTATAAACCATTCACCTAATTGGATTTATTTGGTTTTAATTCGTAAATACAATCGGTTTATTATTAAACTAGTGTTTTACCCGTGCGATGCACGAATAAAATTATGTTATTATGAATTTAAATAAAAATTTTAAAAAAATATAAATATTTTAAAATGTACAATATAATAATATAGTTGTAAGTCCATATATTTGGTTAAGTATCTATTTTCATAGAATGTAAAATTTAAATTTAAATTTTGTATAATTAATAGAGTCTTTAATTAATTATGTACACATTTAGATAAATTTATAGAAAAAAATTGACATAATTAATTTCATTTATTCCTAAGTGTATTTCATATATATTATAATTCTAAAAATATGAATAATAACTAAGAAAATTATATTTTAAAAAAAAAGATGTAAATTTTAATTTTTGTATTAGTACATTTAAATTCTAATTGGATGCATTTCCTTAATGATTGTATAATATGTCATATATGCAAACAATATCTATTAATATGTATATAGGCAAAATCTATAATATAATTTTCGTAATTATAATATATATATTGATGGATTTATAATTAAAATAATCACATTTAAAAATTAACAAAATTAGCATTTTAATTTTGTATGATTAATGTAATGCATAAATATAATTATGTATTTTAAAAATTTTCTAAATAGTTATGAACACATGTTTTTTCAATTTTATAATTCTATTTTCTTAAGTATATTTCATATTTTATTACGTATAATTAAAGAAATTGATTTACAAATTAAAAGAATTTAATTTTTAAATTTGTATGGATTAATATAGTCCCTAACTATATTACGCATTTAGGCATATTTTTAAATTTTTACTTAAAAGTATGAGTTTAGAATTAATATAGAATTAAAAATATATATCTAAATTTGAATCAAATGAAATTATTTCAATTTTAATTTTTTAATTGAAATTCAAAATAAATAAAAAATAAAATTAAAAATATTTATAATATTAAAATATTTAATTAAATATATTATTTCAATTATATGTAAAAAAAATATTAAATTTGGTAGAACTGTATATATCAAATTTTTTTATATGAAAAATGTATATACCAATTTTAATATGTAGTAATTAAGGTGATTGGTGTTAATTAAGTTGATTAGGGTGTAATATTTATTGACCTGAAAGTTATAATCCTGAAAAGGTATATCTTTGAATTCATATAAAAAATTTAGGAATTATCAATTAATACCAAAAATGTTATATTGTCCAATCCCTGAAAAGGTATATTTTTGAATTCATACAAAAATTTATAGGAATTATTAATTAATACCAAAAATGTTATATTCTCCAAATATTTGATATTACAAAAATGCCCCTAAGTTTGGGCGGGAAAAGTTTCTTCACTTTTGTCCTCAGGCAATGTTTTTACTTCTGCTAGTCTCATATGTTCCCTCTTTTGAATCTTCTCATTCTTTTCTAAGTGGAGACAAACCCACTGCTTATACTGTAGAAATAATTGCACTCATAACTATTTGTCTAAATAATATACTACTTGCCTTTGAAAGAGTTAAAATTTGCATGGCAGCTAAAAATGAATCTTACATTCAAAGTTCGGTCGAATTTGACTGTTGGTTCAATTTTTTGATAACTCTAATGTATCTACATTTTTCTTTTCTCAGTTTAATCTTTTTTCTTTTTCAATGTAGACTACTTCAACAATACGATGCAATTGAGGAACTCTACACATCAAATAATGACATACAACAATGAGGAGCCAATGTGGGGAAGAGAAAAGCGAAGTAGCTGAACTGAGAGGTAAACTTCCACTGAATTGCAAAATATATCATAGATGCATAACATAGGATCAGTATAGATACAAAATAGCCTACGAAGATACATACAAAAAAAAAAAAGTTAGAACCACACTTATCACCCCATACTTGTTAAGTAGATTTTCTGCTGATACACCAACCAGCTCTGACACTTCCCTATCCCAAGGGATAAAAAATTAGAATCAACACTAAGTCATAAACTTACCTCTTTACAAATGTAGTGAACTGCGGGCTCTTATGATGAAACAATAGCTTAGTCGCATCAAAGGAACTGGAAATTCTAACTCTACCACCTAAACAAACTCAGACATGTTAAAAGTCTAACATTCTTACTTTGTTATTGCAAACAGAACACTACAAAGGATGAGGATGGGAAAGATTGACAACCAAGAATAGATGGATTAGAACAAATAAACCATTTCAACAGGTAACCAATACTTTTATTTTACTTTCACTTGATATGATTTGTGATTATGAAATCAGGACAAAAAAATTTATTTAGGAGCATATTACTTATTGTCTAGAAACCTAGGTCTGCATAACTACAACAATAGAACGACTGGCTCAACTGAGGTAGAATTGAAATGAGGGAGCAGTTGATCCACATGAGCATCCCAAACTGTACAGTGTAGTTGATTCTCACTAGAGAAGAAAAAACAAATTATAAAAAAAAAAACAGTGCACATAACTTAACATAAACTGCATAAATAAAGAAATAGGAGTACATTTCATCTTCTAGGACAAAGTCAATGAGCCTAACCATTCGCCCACCAATATCCCTCTATATATCTCTACCACTCTGCCAATGATATCTACAATAGCAAATCTCATCTAGAATAACAACACATTGCCTTTAGATAGTGAAACTCTAAGATGATAAGCCATTGTCCAAAGCAATTTTCAAGCTTTGCCATCGTCAGTTGAAGCAGCAAACAATAAATCTCAACAATAAATCTCAACTATAATCTCAACAGCGCCGACGGTATCCTCCAAACCAACCACTCACAACTCCATGAAATAATAACCTTAGTTGGGTTGTGAAGATGATGGGTTGTGTATGGTCATATAGAGTGTATTTATACACAATGGATGAGATCAAAAGGTAAAAACTTTCAAATTTTTAATTAATATAAAAAACGTTATAATCCCCAAAAAGGTATATCTTTGATTTCAGACAAAAATTTATAGGAATATTTCATATTCTTTCCTTGTTTATCATTTTTTTATCATACAATTATTTATCATTAATCAATGATTTTTATTAAAATAATTATGAGTTTGGTTTTACAAAAATGCTCTCCAGTTTTGGGGGGAAAATTCTTGCTAGGCACTTCTGTTATTATATATATATAGATATAGATATTAAATATTAAAATATGGATGAAATGCCATTAAATAAACCAATTAGATAAATTTTGATGAGACTCCGATGTAAAGTTCTTTTGGTGCAAAATTTGGTGTAAATGAGTTGGAGATTAAAAAAAATGGGTGTATATGAATATTATGAGAATGTTCCTTTTAGTGTAAATTTGGTGTTTTAAATTGGAGATAACCTTATTTGCATCAAAAGTTTAAGGGTGTGTTTGGTTCACACATGGGAAGGGAATCAAATACTTAGCTTGGTAATGGTAATGTGTTTTGGTGAAAGTATTTCGCATGTTTGGTAGTTGGGTGTAATTGAAATGATTACTAATATTGCTGTTTGATTATGTATGATCATCCTATAATAGGAATAAATGATTTAAAAATACAATATTCTAATATAAAGACATCTAAAACACCAATATGGACCAAAAAAAAAAATCTAAAAGCACTAATCCAAACTTAAAAATCAAATTACCAATTAGGGGGAATAATGAAATGAAATCCTTATTTTATTTTATTTTTTTGAAAAAAAACATTATTTTATTAGAGAATGAGTTTTCTAATTGAGGGGTAATCAAATCTCATAATAGTGTTTTAGAAACCTGTAAACCAAACAATAATAATGGCCTTGATTCCCATTCTGGTAGCTGAACCCATGAACAAACACCCTAAAATAATTAGGCTATTTGCATCCCTAAAATACTCTTTTATTTTGAAAAGTAAGTCATATTGTCATATCATTATATTTTCATTTCACTAATAATTTCTCTTCATCACTATAATTCTAATTCACTCTCAAAATATAATATAATACTAAATTAACATTTAACTTTATTTAAAAAAAAATGGACTCCACAAGGTTGATGATGTCAAAATTTGTCATCCTTGCAATACACATGAGTAAAAAAAGAGTTATTTCCACTTTTGGTCACACAAATATGTGATCATTTTCACATTTGGTCCCTGACTATTAAAATTTTTAAATTTGGTCCCACAATTTTTAAATCTTTACTACATTTGGTCCTTCCGATCAAATTCCGGCCACCAACAACTATTTTCCTGCGAATGGATTAAGTCAAGGACAAATTTGTCATTTCATTTTTTTAATTGATTTAAAAAAACCTCGGCCTCCTTTTTTTTCCGGCGGAGCTTCGGCACAACAAAACCGGCGGCGAACCATGGACCTCCGGCGGCAAATGAGAAGGACAATAATGAGTCCTCTCCGAAAGGAGTTATCGAGGCTTGCATGAACAACGAGGAAAATGAACCCAAATCCAGTGAAAGTAACGGATCACAGGCTGTAGACATGCAGAAAATGAACCCAAATCCAAGGTTATCAAGAAGAAAATGCAAAAGCATGAGAGAAGATGTAGACATGAATTTGTGCCCTATAAAGCCTTCCTGGAAGTTTTTCACCCTGGCTGAGCTCAAGACTGCAACCGACGGTTTTGCTGTGCCGAAGCTCCGCCGAGAAAAGAGGTCGAGTTTTTTTTTTTTTTATTAAAAAAAATGAAATGACAAATTTGTCATTGACTTAATTTATTTGTCGGAAAATAGTTGCCTATGACCGGAATTTGATTGAAAGTACCAAATGTGATAGTGATTTAAAAGTCGTTGGACTAAATGTGGAAATAGTCTCATACTCGTGGACCAAAAGTGGAAATAACTCATTAAAAAGAAAAAGAAAAGTCCCAAAAATATATAGTTGAATGGGATGAAGCAGCATGATTCTTGTAAAAGAAAATCATAAGTTTGATTATTGCAAATTAAACATCCTTCTGAATTCGTGGTACAGAATTTAACACACCATCAGATAGAATCTGCAAGTTTTCCGGGTCACCCAGAGTTGATGGTTGTTGCTAAGCCCAAATATGATGCTACTCTACCAGTTGTAGTTGAGGTTGATGAAATTGCAGGGAAGGCCTTCTTGCGGATGGAAAGAAGCGCAGTTGTCCATCTCTGTTCTTGTGCATTTCAAATACAGAAAGTGTATGCAAAGGATGGAATTGTGCATACACCTCCAACACTTAAGTCCCACACTCCCACCTCAAAATCAACTCTGATAGGATCTTCCATTCTTCTTCTCCACATTGCATTCATCATCTCCAACCCAAGCTGAGGCACCACTGGTTTTGCTTCTGATAGCGATACCAACTCCATTGCATGCCTCAAAAACGTTACGTTGGCACAATGCAACTGACAAATGTATCACTTCAAGCGAAATCTTAACACTGTCACCTTCAGAACATGCCTGCATTGTGGGATTCCATATAACAGTTAGCGGATACTTGATATACCTTATTGAGTTAGCTGGTTTGACATAGTATTAGCTAATTGTAAAATGTATTTGGTAAAATTAGCTGTTAGCTAATTACGTATAAAATAACTTACAATGGCATAAATATATTATTATATTTTACTTAGCTGAGGCACCACGTACTTCACTCATAACATGCATTATGCCTGCATTATATATGTTTTATGGGCTATGGCATTCCATATAAGAGTTAATTAATACCAAAAGCGTTATTACCATCTAATCTGAACACCAAATCATCAGAACATAACTAACCTGAAACGCACTTCCCCTTCCTTTTTGCAGTGAATTAAAAGCTGAAGATTATAACCGTACCGCCTCTACCTATGGATCTGCAGCTTCCTTTTCTTCCTCTTCCTTTGTCCATTAGCATCTCCCAGGCTCATAACAGAAGGAATGAATCCCCTTGTGATTGGAAGAAAACGCCTTTGCCTGCCTCTACCTATCTGCATCTTCCTTTTCCTCTTCCTCTCTCCATCTTCCGTATTATAGGAAGGAATCCATCCCTTTGTGGATGGAAAGAAACGCACTTCCCCTTCTCTGTTTCTATGTATTTCAAATGCAAAAAATATCATCTTCCAAGGATACAATTCTGCGTACACCTCTAATACTTCTCCCATCATTGTTGGAACCTCAAAATACGCAGGATTATAAAAGATTCTGGGGGATTCCATTCGAAGAATCGAAGCGCCACTGCTTTTGCTTCTCACACTCAAATCAATTCCTTCAATTTTACTGCAGGGATCAATCACATTGAGGGTGATTTCAAAGTGTAAATCCCCCCAAGGCATTGGAAATCTGCAGAACCCCTTACCATCCCGGGATGCTCCAACCACAATCTTCACAATATCACCTTTAGAATGTGCCTACATTATGAAATACATACATACAACATAACAATTAATAATCTATTCTAATATAATATCAGAGACGAAGAGAACATATATATATATATATATAACTAACCTTGATGGAACCTATGTAGCCCAACTGTGTCCTGCCTTCTTGTAGAACAACTCATTTGATGGAACCTATGTAGCCCATCGTCAGGCCAACAGGAAAACAAGAGGGGCGGCAAAAACACCTATGAAACAAAACATGAATGTGCATACAATAATACACCCAACACCACTGATAACTGAAATCTCCAGAACGTAAAAAGAAAGAGAAAAAAAAAAAGTATCACCGAAAAATAGAGATGCGACGTTGTATCTCTTAAAAAAAATCTCTCTCTCTTAAAAAAAGATTCATATGCGAAACAGAGGTTTAAAACCAAAGATTATGACCAAAAATAAAAAATAAAATAAAATAAAAATGAGAGCAGACAAATCTCTGAATATTTTAGATATATTTTATGGTCTTACCAATAGGTGTTGAACACAAGAATGCCCAAAACTGTCAAGTGGGAGACACTTGGGCATAGAGTGAACATGCTGGGAATTAAATATAGCAGTTGTTGAAGAGTTATTGCAGAAACTGAAAATGTGGACTGCTAGCTATCTCCAATTATTACTGTCAAAAGATTATCCTGCAAACAAGAGTACTCTTATCAAATAATTCTGATGAATAACCCAACTAAAGGAAAATCAATCCACTTGAATACAAATCACATCTTACCCCTTAGCTTTTTCACCGAGCAGCACCGCCGTCTGGATCACATCCCAAATATTAAAAATGTGATAATTCAAATACTGCAGTGTCGGTTCATTCATAAATTATAAATAATAAATAAATATTAAAATGGCATTCAATAAACAAGAAAATATGTAGATGTTAAGGAGGTGTGGTGAAGTGTGTTGGAGGACAATGCCAAAGCTACCAGCTGAAGAAGTGAAGATATTTCTAGAAGGGCACATGATAAAAAGACGCATGTGCCCTTCTAGAAATATCTTCCCTTCTTCAGCTGGTAGCTTTGGCCTTGTCCTCCAACAAAGTGTGAAGGGCAGATATACTTACACGTTACAATAATAATAATCGGGCATTTTTGCAGCAAATGAAAAGGTGAAGATTATAACCGCCTCTGGCGGATAGATCTGCCGCCTCTGTCTATCTGCACCTTCCTTTTCCTCTTCCTTTGTCCATCTTGTCCCAGCTGGGTCATAACACAAGGAATCAATCCCCTTGTGATTGGAAGGAAACGCCTCTGTCCGCCTCTACCTATCTCCACTTTCCTTTTCCTCTTCTTCTCTCCATCTTCCTTATTATAGGAAGGAATGCATCCCCCTGTGGATGGAAAGAAACGCACTTCCCCTTCGCTGTTTCTATGTATTTCACATACACAAAATATCTTCTGCCAAGCATGGACTTCTACATACACCTCCAATTCTTCTCCCATCATTGTCATTAGAAAGTCAAACCAGCACCGCTTCATTTGCTTATGTTTGGGTTCCACTAGAATCCAATTAGCACCACTGCTTTTGCTTCTCACACTCAAATAAATTCTATTACGACCATCATCAGCATAATCAATTTCACTGGGATCAATCACATTCATCAGGATTTCAATGAATGGTTTCGTCAATTGAAAACTGCAGGATATTCTACCCCGGCCATCTACTTCCACATCAATATAGGCACAATCATCTTTGGGATGTACCTAAATTACGGAATACAGACATACAATATAACAATTATTAATACCATAACTAGCTATTATCATCTATTCTAATATAATATCAGATTGAGATGAAGGGAACATATATATAAAATTAACTAACCTTGAACCACTTTTCAATCGGAGGAATCCTCAAACTGATGCAATTTGCTATCCTAAGAAATTTTAAGGATTCAAGACTCTCCAAGCCTGAAAGCTCAACCAAACTTTTGCAGTTCTGAATATTTAGCCATTCAAGTCTTTTCAAGTTGGATAGATCTGCTATCTTTTCTAATGAGACACAATTCTTTGCAGAGAGTCTCTCCAAATTAGGAGGAAGTTGTGGAAGTGATTTAAGATTCTGCAGATCGTCCAAGTAGAGACCGTCCAAATTGGAATATTGATGGCAAAGGCTTAATAGTAAACTTTGAAGATAATAACTTCCCATTAAATCTATTTCATTCAACGAGGAGGACAAACTCCTAAGAGCAATTGGAAAATCTTCTTCATGCAAATAGTTGTCAGGAATACTCAAAGCATTGCAATTGCTTATGTCAAGCCCTTCTAAGGATGAAATACTCTCCATGTTTGGAAGCTCAACCAAACTTTGACAGTTTTTAAGATTCAATATTTCAAGTTTCTTCAAGTTTGATACATTTACTATTTTTTCCAATGAGACACAATTTTTTGCAGAGAGCACCACCAAATTAGGAGGAAGTTCTACAAGTATTCTAAGATTTTGGAAATCCTCCAAGCGAAGATCTTTCAAGTTTGAAAGATGACAAAGGCGAAAGGGTAAGCTTTGAAGATAACAACTTCTTCCTGATAAATGTAAATATACCAATGATGTCAAATTCTCAATAACTTCAAAGGAGCACGAATTTACAACTGAAGGTGGAAAAAAAACAACACCATCACGTGATTTCTCACCCATATCCAGTTCCTTTAGATTTCTCAAACATCCCAAAGAAAATGGTATATGTGAGATGCCAGTTTCATAAGCATCTAACTCTCTTAGTAACTCTAATTTTCCCAAGTCAATTGGAAGCTCCATCAGTTTTACGCAAAAACTCAACCTTAAAACTTCAAGTGATTTTAACTTGCAAATGCTACTTGGAAGAACCTTGAGTTTCTTGCAATAAAAGAAATTTAATTCAACAAGTCTCTCCATACATCCAATTGATGGGTGTACCTTGACCAAATTTGAACACCCGTAAAAGGATACTTTTTGAAGAGTATGTGCCCCAGTAAAGTTTGGTGTTTTCTTAAGTTGTTCACAATAATCAAACTTTAAGATCTTCAAGCATCTAAAATGCTGTTGAAAAAAGTAGAAAAAGGTTTAATCAATTTCTATTTTTCTAATCAAAGTTCTTAATTAAGAAAAATGCAATTAATGTTGAAAGAAACATTAGGCATACTAACCTGCATATTGCATTGGAATTCTTTGATATTGCTACCTTTCATGTCTAACTCAACAAGTTTCTCACAGCGAAAATTAGATGGTATGCAACTCAAATGGCAATTGTGTAATCTAAGCAGCCTGAGCTCATTAGATAAATATTTAAAAGATCCGCTAAGACACGTACCATTCAATATGAGTATTCGTAACTTTACCATCTTTTTGAATATTTGAGTATTCAAAGGCACATTCTTTAACATGTTAGAATTTACAATCATCCCTTCAATTGCTTTTGTGCCCTATAAAAATAAAACATTTATATAACAATATTTTAGATTTTAGATATTTTGAAATCTTTGATTTTAATAAAGTTAAGTATAGAAAGCAAATGAATTAACTAGAATAATTCAAATACAAAGGAAATGTGTTACCTTGTTCCCGTGAAGAACATCAAAGACATCCTTTGGGTCAATCAATCTACTTTGTTTGCATGGCTCTCGTAGAGATTCTTTTCGAACAATTTCTCTTCCCAAATTTCGTACTAAATCATGCATATGAAGCCTTTCAAACTTTCCACCTCCATATGTTGTCAACAAGCATCTTTCAATCAAAATTCTTATTCCACTTTTAGCATAAAAACCACAAGCTTCCAATATCATAGAAGTGTCATTTTTGTTTTGCCCAATAAAAAAGCAAGCAATGTCAAGAAAGATATTCTGAGTATCATCATCAAGTGAATCATAACTTATTTTAAGAATTTTTAGAACATCATCATGAGGTATCCCTTCTAATTTCTCAGCATCATCACTCCATTCTTGCACTGATTTGCCACGCAAATGAGAACCTATAATTGTAAGTGCGAGTGGAAGTCCACACGTATAACTTGCTATCCTCTTGGATAGTTCAATATACTCCTCTAATGGTATAGGAACACCAAAAGCATGCCAACTCAAGAGTTGCAAGGATTCATCATGGCTTAACGTTTCTACCATGTACTTCTCATGTGCTTCCAGGTCACTCAACAACTGAACATCTCTAGTTGTTATTATAATTGTGCTCCCTGAACCAAACCAATTTCGTTGTCCTGCTAATGATTCTAGTTGACGAGTGTCGTCTATGTCATCAAGAACAATAAGAACACTTTTTGATCGCAGTCTTTCTTTAATCAAACTTATTCCTTCATCAACATTATCTATTTCAAGTTTGTTTCCGTTCAGTGTTTTGCAAAGAAGTTTCTCTTGTAGACGAACTAAACCATTGTACCCATCCGAAGCTTGTGATCTAATGTTTGCGATAAAGCAATAACTTTCAAACTTTTGAAAACTCAAGTTATAAATGGCTTTGGCAAGGGTTGTTTTTCCCACACCACCCATGCCAAAAATTCCAAACATCTTGACATCATTATGTTTTTGAGTTCGCAATAAATGAAGTATATCACTCAAACGAGATTCAATTCCAACGGGATACTTTGCAACATTCATGTATGTACGATTCACTTCCCGCATTACCTTTTCAGTAATTTTTTTGATGAACTTAGATTCATACCTATCACATTTTTTCCAATGAATGCATGTCAATCTAAATTATTAAAGAAAATATAGGTGGAAAATATAAAACTAATAAATTAAATAGAGCACATGTTACAGAACACGAAATATGTATATTTAGCCTCTCATGGTTTCATTATATTGTTTAATTTGAGGTAAACAACTCTTATAATTACTAAATGGAGTTAATATTTATGACAAATAAATTGAAATACACAGTCCAGATTCTTCTTAGCTTGTTTTACCAAAAATATTAATCCATCCGTAAAGATGCATGTATAGATGCTAGGACGCAATTATTAATTAGCGAAACTAACATAATTAATATTATTGGCAATATGAGTTTTTTTTTTAATTGACAATGAGTTAGTGAGCCAAATTGTGACAAATATAACGTACTATTATCACGCAAAAAAAAAAAAAACACACAAACACACAAATTTGAAAAGAGGATTACCCGTTTGTCATGGTTTGCAAATCCCACCCGGACAAATCAGCAATAGTAGTGAGTGCAACTTTCCACTCATCAACTTTTTGATCATCAAATCGTTGTCGATGCTGAGTCAATGCCTTACCAAATTCACCTGTTTGTTTACGAACCTCTGAAGGAGCCTTACCAAATTCACCTGTTTGTTTACGAACCTCTGAAGGATCAACGTCAAATTCACCTGTTTGTTTACGAACCTCTGAAGGATCAACGTTATAGAATATAGGCAGAACCATCTGTTGCAAATTTTTCTTACAGTCTAGAATCTTTACGAGTTCATCAAGACACCATCTGGATTGGGCATATGTTTTGGAAAATACGATGATGGATATCTTGGACCCCTCGATGGCCTTCAATAGCTCATCAGAGATGTTCTCACCTTTACGGATTTCTTCATCATCTCGAAAGGTGTTAATTTCAGCTTGACGCAAATCTTCATATAGATGATCAATAAAGGATTTTCGTGTTTCTCCTCTAAAACTCAAAAAAACATCATACACCCAGACAGTAGATGAAGAAGAAGAAGCCATATTCGAATTTGAGAACACTATATTGTATCTTGATTTGCTAGTTTCTAAAGATTTAAAGAGCTTGGGAAATGCATGTGTACACAGACGATACCGTAGTGAAAATTTCCTTCCGGCCACTGCCAAACTCAATGGAAATTTCGTAGACAATCCAGCGTATGTAAGATTGCTATGTGTACACTACCATATATTTGATTGACTTGGTCGTCTTCTTAATAATTTCCCACTACACCAATAATTCTACTTAATGGGACCATCCACATAAAATAAAAGCATAAAACTTTATGATATTTTCCATCAATCATGGTACAGGATCATTCACGTTATAACTTTTGTCTTTTTCCTAGACCCCACCTGCATCACTATTGTCTAACATCAACCATAGTTCATAATTTTCCTTAAGCAAAAATGTTTTTATATCCTCATCCCAGCCAATAGATATAAATATCACAGTAATTTAATTTTGAAAATGATTATTGTTGGTGTTGTTTATGCAATTAAAATGAAATTTACATTTATTAAATTATTATATAGATATAAGAGTTAATTTCATTTTTGGTCCTAAATTTATGAATATAATCAACTTTTAATCATTTTTTATCAGAACATTCACATTTGATCCTAGTATTATTATAGTGGCATGATCATATTTTGTCATCTGTCAATAAAACCGTTAAAATGCCGTTAAATACAAAGACATTTCGATCATTTTTATACAAAGTGAATTGAGCCTGCGATATTAATGTTTATTCTTTTAAAAAGTCAGTAATTGAAGACCGAAATGCATTTGTATTTAATCACATTAACACTGTTTTGTACTTTTGTTGATAGAGGATCAAAATGGTCCTGCCAAAATAATACTAGGACCAAATGTGGATGTTCTGATAAAAATGATTAAAAGTGAATTGTCACCTATAAATCAAAGACCAAAAATGAAATTAATCTAGATATAAATTAATGTGTAACATTTATACGCACATAAATATATTGTTTTATTTATTTAATTATTCTTAAAATATTTTATGTAGGGGTCGGGATAGTTCGATACCCACTATTACTAATGAACACCTCAAAATTTGATTATAATTGCATTCTGTGAACCAAATCAATCTCAAAATGCAATTAGCCACTCAAACTAAATAAAAAGCTTCAATTAGACACATTAATGCCTCATTTTTATGCAATTAAATTTATTAATAGGTTACTTTAGGTAATTGGTAAAACTATATATTTAGTAATTAAAAATTATTCAGCAGCAGAGCTTCCACCACCAGCACGCCCTACTCGATTCCACCAAACTTTTACAATTCATTATGTTAAGCTCTACTAATAATAGACTCTTGATGTTCGTAAGCTCAACCAAACTTTCACAATTTTCAAGAAACAAAACTTTAAGTTTGATACAACTGCTATTTTTTTTTCCATTATATATAAAGAGATTCTCCAAACTAGGAGGAAGTTCTACAAGTACTCTAAGATTTTGCAAATTTTTCAAGCTGAGAACTTTCAAGTTTGAAAGATGACAAAGGCGGAAGGGTAAGTTTTGAAGATAACTTCTTCATAATAAATTTAAGTATTTCAATGAGGTCAAATTCTCAATAACTTCAAAGGAGCACAAATTTGCAATACACATGAATTAAAAAAGAAGAGAAAAAAAGTCTCAAAAGATAATCGAGTGGGGTGAAATACGATTCTTGTAAGAGAAGACCACTAATTTGATTATCGCAAACACTTGCCACTACTTCCCCACCATTACTGCCACAGTGCCACCTCAATATCAACTCTTCCATACTTCTTCTTCTTCTTCTCCACACAGCATTCATCTCCAACCCAAGCTGAGGCACCACTAGTTTTGCTTCTGGTAGCTAGTGATACCAACTCCATTGCAGTCACCAAAACAAAAGCCCATCGAAATCATATAAATGAATCCAAGCCTCGAAAACGTTGGCACAATGCAACTGACAAATGTAGACCATGGTCCAAAAATAACATTTAGATTCTGTATCTATAGTTGATACATTCTGTACCTGCAGTTGACAGTTTCTGTACATATAGCTATCATATTATGTGTAAGCAATTATCAAGTTATTTGTTTAAATGTACAAAAACTGTTAACTATGGATACAAAATGTGTTAACTGAAGGTACAGAATTTTTCTATGAGGGTTCACAATGCAATGTGAACTCTTAGTCCATAGCATAACAATTGTTTTAAGTAATTGTTGCAAACTTTCATGTAAATCAAAGATAATAAATTTCACCATCATACTAAACATGTTAAGGCATTTAATCAAAACCTAAGGCTATCCTTAACCCAGAAATTTCTCACTTTCTAAAATGGGTCTCACTTTTACATCATCAAATTTATAAATTTTTCACTATTTGTTCTACATCCCTGCAATATTCTCTCACTTTCAAAAGTGGTCCCACATTTATATTATATAATAAATATAATAACCAAATAATATAATAAATCATTAATAAGAAATAAAAAAAAAAAGTACACAAAGCTGCGGGCACAACAAACTTTGTCAGATTTTAGCATGTTTTTTCTTCTTTTTCTCATTCTCTCTCCTATTTCTAATTTAGCAATTCTCTCTCCATTTACAAATATATATGGTATTAAATAATAATAAAAAACTTGCCACCTAGATTAGAAAGGGAAGGGATTGGCTGGGGTGAGGTTAGCCTAATAATAACCCATAACTCATAATATAGGGAAGCATTACTAAATTTGGTAGGTCCGTCCAAAGCCCAAAGTATTTAATGTTGGATTTATTGTGACGAGCTGCATGAAATAGGTCCATTATTTCTGTGGGATCTATAAACCATTCATCTAATTGGATTTATTTGGTTTTAATTCATAAATACAATCGGTTTATTAGTATATAATAGATAATAAATATTAAATATTAAAATATGGATGAAATGTCATTAAATAAACAAATTAGATAAATTTTGATGAGGCTCCAATGTAAATCCTTTTGGTGCAAAATTTGGTGTAAATGAGTTGGGGATGAAAAAGGATTTAGTATAAGAATATACCTTTTGGTGTTATGGATTGGAGATGACCCTTTGCACCAAAATTTTAAGATATTTAGGTCATTTGCATCTCTACAATACTTTCTTATTTTTAAAAGTGAGTCATATATACTGTCATATCATCATAGTTTCATTTCACTAATAATTTCTCTTCATCACTATAATTCTAATTCACTCTCAAAATCTATTATAATACTAAATTAACATTTAACTTTATTTAAAAAAAAAAAAAGGACTCCACAAGGCCGATAATGTCAAATTTTGTCATCCTTGCAATACACGTGGATTAAAAAAGAAAAAAAAAAGGTTCCAAAAGATAATTGAGTGGGATGAAGCAGCATGATTCTTGTACAAAAAGATTATGAGTTTGCTTCTGGTAGCGATACCAACTCCATTGCACTCACCAAAGCAAAAGCCCATTGAAATCATATTAACGAATCCATGCCTCGAAAATGTTGGAATAATGCAACTGACAAATGTATCATCACTTCAAGCGAAATCTTAACACTGTCACCTTCAGAACATGCCTGCATTGTGGGATTCCATATAACAATTAGCGGATAGCTAATATCTTATTGAGTTAGCTGATTAAGTTAGTTCGTTTGACATAGTATTAGCTAATTGTAAAATGTATTTGAAAAAATTAGCTGTTAGCTAATTACATATAAAATAACCTACAATGGCATAAATATATTATGATATTTACTTGCTGAGGCACCACTGGCTTTGATTTCTGGTAGTGATACCAATCAACTCCGATCCATTGCCTGCAGTGACCAAAATGAAAGTCCATCGAAAACATATAAATGAATCCATGCGTCTGAAAACGTTGGAATAATGCAAATGTTTTACATACTTAAAGCAAAATCTTGACATGCAGTGTCACCTTCACTCATAACATGCATGCCTGCATTATATATTATGGCAATCCATATAAGAGTCAATTAATACCAAAAGCATTATTACCATCTAATCTGAACACCAAATCATCAGAGACAGACACAAAGTGGTAGAGATCAGTGGAACATAACTAACCTGCAACAAACCACTTTTCAATCAAAGGAATCCTCAAATTAAAGCACTGCATGCAATTTGTAAGCTCAGCCAACCTTTTGCAGGTGGGAAAATACAACTTTTCCAGTCTTTTTAAACTTGAGCCAGCCCGTTACAGTCTTCCTAGTGTGATTTATAAAATAAAATAAAAATAATAATTAAAAAAAAAGCCACTAGAAGAGGTCAATAACAAGAGAAAAATCACACTCAATCAAAAGATACATTAGAAAATATCTTCATGATCAATAAATTAACAACATTCAATTCTTACCAAACTTTTTTTTTTTAAGTTGGTTCATCTTGTTGAAACCCCCATGTGAATGGAAAGAAACGCACTTCCTCATCTTTGTTTCTATGTATGTCAAACAGACTATGTATCTCTGTAGGATTAATTTCTGCATACATCTCTAATACTTCTCGAATTATTCCAAAGTGAATTCTTTTAAACTCACTTAACGTCAAACCACTGCAATTTGAATTGCATCCACTCTCACCATCTTCTTATTATTCTTCTTAATTGTTGATTCTTCCTGTATTCGCAACATTGCTAAATTAAATCATTTTGTACCCTCCAATTTCATAACATTAAGCTATACTACCTACACATCATACCCCAATAAAAATACTTAAAGGAAAAACTTAACTCGCAAATGCAACTTGCTTGTTGTGTCTTCTCCCACTCCAACCATCCTGCTCTTATACACTTGTTGTGCATACTATCTATACGTACACCTCCAATACACTCTTGACACCTCAAAATCAATTTTTTTACCCTGTACATAGGGGTCCACCTTGCTTTGTTCCTTGACTTTCAGCACACTGGATGGCTCATGTACTTCTTATATGTGACTCTTTACATCCTGTACGTACAATTCTAACTTGAGGCTTTTTGGTACAATTCTTGATCTCTGATCCCTTTTGTTTCCACCATCCAATTGACTCATTAATCTATATATCCTGTACGTACAAGTCTGACTTAAATATGTATAGTATTTTATATGGTTGTTACATGCACTACTACATAAACACCTTTTAACGTTGGTTATTTTCTAAATACAACATCAGTTATTTTGCGACGTAGTTCTTGCCGTTGTCGATTTTCTAAAATTGATGTCATATTTCATTTTTTTAAAAAATACGATGTTGATTTTTTAAAAAACCCACGATGTATCTCTTTCTCTTAAAAAAAAAGATTCATAAGCAAAACAGAGGTTTAAAACCAAAGATTATCAAACAAAAAAAAAACCTAAGATTCGGATTGTACATGTGCAACAAAAGAGAACAGACAAATCTCTGAAGATATTAGATATAGTTTATGGTCTTACCAACAGGTGTTGAACACAAGAATGCTCAAAATGCACAAATCTATCAAGTGAGAGACACTTGGGCATAGAGTGAACATGCTGGGAATTAAATATAGCATTTGTTGAAGAGTATGTAATTGCAGAAACTCAAAATGTGGACTGCTTGCTATCTCCAATTACTGTAAAAAGATTATCCTGCAAATTAAACAAGAGAGTACTCGATCTTATCAAATTCTGATGATGAATAACCCAACTAAAAGAATACTAATGGAAAATCAATCCACTTGCATACAAATCACATTAAATTTTAAGCATAAAAATATGATGTAAAATAGGATGAAATATAAAAGTGAGTTAAGTCATGTTTTTAATTAGTTAATTACCCTTTAATCAAAATAAATAAAATATAAAAAAATGTGATAATTCAAATACTACAATCGGTTCATTCATAAATTATAAACAATAAATAAATATTAAAATAGCATTCAATGAACAAGAAAAGATGTAGATGTTAAAGTGGTGTGGTGAAGTGTGAAGGGCGGATATACTTACAATATGTTACAATAATAATAATAATAATCCTTTTTGCAGCAAATTAAAAGGTGAAAATTATAACCGCCTCTGCCGGATAGAATCCTTTTCCTCTTCCTTTGTCCATCTTCTCGCAGGGTCATAACAGAAGGAATCAATCCCCTTGTGATTGGAAGAAAACGCCTCTGCACCTTCCTTTTCCTCTTCCTCTCTCCATCTTCCATATTATAGGAAGGAATGCATCCCCTTGTGGATGGAAAGAAACACACTTCCCCTTCTCTGTTTCTATGTATTTCACCTATACAAAATATCTTCTGCAAACCATGGACTTCTGCATACACCTCCAATGCTTCTCCCATCATTGTCATTGGAACGTGAAAAGAGCGCCACTGCATTCCCATAAATTTGGGTTCCATTATAATCCAAGCACCACTGCTTTTGCTTCTCACACCCAAATCAATTCTATTAGGACCATCAATTTCACTGTGATCAATCACAAAGGATGGATTCATGAAAGAAAATTGGCTGTATATTCTACCCCGCTCAACTACACTCACTTCCACATTAATATAGACACTATCATCTTTGGGATGTACCTACATTACGAAATACAGACATACAAAATAACAATTAATAATACCATAACTAGCTATTACCATCTATTCTAATATAATATCAGAGATGAAGGGAACATATATATATATATATACAATTAACTAACCTTGAACCACTTTTCAATCGAAGGAATCTTCAAACAGCTGCAATTTGCTATCCCAAGATAACGTAAGGATTCAAGACTCTCCAAGCCTAAAAGCTCAATCAAACTTTTGCAGTTCTGAATATCTAGCTGTTCAAGTCTTTTCAAGTTGGATAGATCTGCTATCTTTTCTAATGAGACAGAATTCTTTGCAGAGAGTCTCTCCAAATTAGGAGGAAGTTGTGGAAGTGATCTAAGATTCTGCAGATCGTCCAAGGAGAGTTGCTTCAAATTGGAATATTGATGGAAAGGGCTTAATAGTAAACTTTGAGGATAATAACTTCCCATTAAATCTATTCCATTCAACGAGGAGGACAAACTCCTAAGAGCAATTGGAAAATCTCCTTCATGCAAATAGTTGTCAGCAATAGTCAAAGCATTGCAATTCTTTATGCTAAGACATCTTAAGGATGAAAGACTCTCCATCTTTGGAAGATCAACCAAACTTTCACAGTTTTCAAAACACAACAGTTCAAGTTTCAATTTCGATACAGTTACTATTTTTTTCAATGAGACACAATTTTTTACAGAGAGGTACACCAAACTAGGATGAAGTTCTACAAGTACTCTAAGATTTTGGAGACCGTCCAAGTAGAGAACTTTCAAGTTTGAAAGATGACAAAGGTGGAAGGTTAAGCTTTGAAGATAACAACTTTCTCCTGATAAATATAAAGTTACCAATGAGGTCAAATTCTCAATAACTTTAAAGGGGCACGAATTTGCAACAGAAGGTGGAAAAAAAGCAACACCATCACGTGATTTCTTAATGTAGTCATGCAGATCCAGTTCCTTTAGATTTCTCAAGCATCCCAAAGAAAATGGTATATGTGAGATGTCAGTTCCACGAGCATGTAACTCTCTTAGTTGCTCTAATTTTCCCAACTCAGTTGGAAGCTCCCACAGTTTTACGCAAAAACTCAAATTTAAAATTTCAAGTAATTTTAACTTGCAAATGCTACTTGGAAGAACCTTGAGTTTCTTGCAACTGTTAAAATTTAACTCGACAAGTCTCTCCAAACTTCCAATTGATGGGTGTACCTTGACCAAATTTGAACACCGGTAAAAGGATACTTTTTGAAGAGTATGTGCCCCAGTAAAGTTTGGTGTTTTCTTAAGTTGTTCACAATAATCAAACTTTAAGATCTTCAAGCATCTAAGATGCTGTTGAAAAAAGTAGAAAAAGGTTTAATCAATTTCTATTTTTCTAATCAAAGTTCTTAATTAAGAAAAATGCAATTAATGTTGAAAGAAACATTAGGCATACTAACCTGCAGCTGCATATTGCATTGGAATTCTTTGATATTGCTACCTTCCATGTCTAACTCAACAAGTTTCTCACAGCGAAAATTAAATGGTATGCAACTCAAATGGCAATTGTATAATCTAAACAACCTGAGCTCATTGGATAAATATTCAAAAGATCCGCGGAGACTCACACCATTCAATATGAGTATCCGTAAATTTTTCATCCCTTCGAATGCTTCCATACTAAAAGGCCCATCCTTTAACATGTTAGAATTTAGAATCATCCCTTGAATTGCATCTGTGCCCTAATTAAGAAAAAATACATTTTATATAGAAATATGTTAGACATTATAAAACCTTTGATATTTTAATGAAACTAATTAAATACTATAAGCAAATGGATAAACTATAATATATAACTCAATTAAGTAGAAAGGAAATATTTTACCTTCTTTCCCCGAAGAACATCAATGATTTCCTCTGGATCCACCAATCTACTGCGTTTGCCAGGCTCTATTGGGGATTCCATTCGAACAATTTCTCTACCCATATCACGAACTGAATCATGCATTTCAAATTTTCCAAATATATTTATTTTTAACAAGCATCTATCTATCAAAGTTTTGATTCCATCTCCAG
Source organism: Ipomoea triloba (assembly GCF_003576645.1). Taxonomy (NCBI): domain Eukaryota; kingdom Viridiplantae; phylum Streptophyta; class Magnoliopsida; order Solanales; family Convolvulaceae; genus Ipomoea; species Ipomoea triloba. Next base: position 26,388,437 of record NC_044922.1, on the reverse strand, counting down.
GAACAAAATTACAAGCTTTCAATATCTCAATAGTGCTGTTTTTGTCATGCCCAATGAAAAAACAAGCAATATCAAGAAAGATGTTCTGAGCATCATCATCAAGTGCATCATAGCTTATTTTAAGAACCTCTTGAACTTTGTCAGGAGGCATCTTTTTTAATTTCTCAGCATAGTCCCTCCATCCCTGCACTGATTCCCCATGTAAATGAGAACCTATGACTTCAAGGGCTAATGGAAGCCCTTTAGTATAACTTGCTATCGTTATGGATAGTTCAAATACTCCACTAATGGTACAGGGACATCAAAAGCATACCAACTCAAGAGTTGCAAAGATTCATTCAAGCTTAACATGTTGACCTCGTACTTTTCGTGTGCTCTAAGGTTACTCAACAACCGAACATCTCTAGTTGTTATGATAATTATGCTGCCTGAACCAAACCAATCTCGTTGTCCTGCTAATGAGCTTAGTTGATTTCTACTGTCTATGTTATCAAGAACAATAAGAACCTTTTTTGATGGCAGTATTCTTTTAATTAAAGTTATTCCTCTACCAACATTATCTATTTCATGTATTTTTTTCTTGAGTGTATCCCAAATAAGTTTCTCTTGTAAACGAGCTAAACCATCATGTCGTCCCCCAGATCTAACGTCTTCGATAAAACTACTACCTTCAAAGCTTTGATAATACCTGTTGTATATAGCCTTAGCAAGGGTTGTTTTCCCACCACCACCCGTGCCAAAAATTCCAATCATCTTCACACCATCATTTGTTTGACTTTGCAATAAATTCTCTATATCTTTCACACGAGAATCAATTCCGACCGGATACGTTGCAACATCCATGTATGTATGATTCAATTCCCTTAGTACACATTCAGTAATTCTTTTGATGATCCCTGACTCATACCTGATTACATTTAAATTTATTAAATAAATATCAATCACTCAATCTTAAATCGAAAAGTTAAGAAAAAAGAACACAAGTTTAAGAAACCAAATTGAACACATGAGGTAGATTCTTCTTGGTTTAACCATCTACAAATATGAATTCATGAGGTATATATAGATAGAAGCTAGCTAGAAGGCAAATTTTTTTAATTAGCAAAAGTACTATATATAATTAACAGTGCAGATTGTGACAAATATATCACATAAAAAAATAAATTCAATTCAATTAAAACCATCTAAAATTACCCGTCTTTCGTGATATGCCATCCATCCAAATAACCAACGGTAGTGAGTGCAGCTTTCCACCCATTAACTGTTTCTTCTCCAAATCGCTGTTTATGTTGATTCAGTGCTATACCAAACTTGCCTGTCTGTTTGCGAACCTTTGAAGGAGTAACATGATAGAATATGGGAAGAATCTTTTGTCCCAATTTCTGTTTACACTCCACCATTTTCACCAGCTCGTCAAGGCACCATCTAGATTGGGCATAATTTTTTGAGAATACAACAATGGATATCTCAGACCCCTCAATGGCCTGCTTCAACTCATCAGAAATGTCATTGCCTTTCCGGATCTCTTCTTCATCTCGAAAGGTTGCAACCCCAGCTTCCCACAAGCTTGTGTAGAGATGATCGGCGAATGATCTCCGTGTCTCGCCATTAAAGCTCAAGAAGACATCATACTTCGAATGAGAACGCAATGAAGAAGAAGCCATAGTAGCTTGAAGTGAAATTGAGATCACAACACTATCTTTGCTTCTGTTAGTTTTTGCTTTTGCTAGCAACCTTACTAGCTAGATATTTTAAATGTTTGGATTAAGCATGATGATTTACCAATGGTGTCTACTCTTTCTTGTATTTACAAAGATTCTCCAATATAAGCAATAATTTGTTAGATAAAAAAAATAAATGAAATACTTATAAAATAATTAAAAGGGCTAATGTGGATACTGGATAATTGAAAATACTATATGCATATAATTCAAAAAGAAAAAGTATCAATTTCTCTTCAAATTGACTATGTATCTTATTGAAATTTAAATAAGAATCAAATCTCACATAGTTCTTTTACCTTTTTTTTTTGGTTGTTTTTTTTTAAGAGTCAATTTGTTCTTCTTCCGTTGCCGTGTTTGTATCATCAGAAAAGGAATTGTTGATGATGGTAGATTTATTATTTTCCTGTTGTCTAAGTTTTGTACATCCCTAATTGACTGTGCAAACTTGAATTTCGATTGATTGCAACGTCATTCTTGAACGAGTATCGTCCAACTTGTTTCAACCTGCAATAAATTTATGTTCTACTCCATAGTAGAAGCATGAGTTCCAAAAGTTTGTTTTACAATAATAGATAAAATAGAAAAAAAAAATTCATGGTCTTTTCACCATTGCAAAACATCAAGATCACCATCATTATCCAAAAATACAAAGTCAGTATTTAAATAAGTTTTTGCCTCGGATAATGCTATAGATGACGATGAACCTGTCTTGCTTGTCCAACGACTTTTACCCGCTCTAGGTAATAGGTTAAAGCCTCGACTTCGTTGAGATTATTGCTAATATTCATGGAATTAATATTAATTTACTCCGAGAAAACATACTAATATTCATGGAATAACCACAAAGCTGTAAATACTTTTCACACAAACTATGAAATAAATTAATATTTAACACAATCCGAGTCCATAGGATCAACTAATTTTAAACATTCATAATAATTTTGTAAAAACACATTTAAATATACTAATTTACAGCGAGGATCAAAACACATTACAATTAAATAAATTAAATAGAATCAAATAGCATTAGACAATATAGAATCATCACAAAATTCATGAAGTTTACCAACAATATTTACAACATAAATTAAAAATAAATGTGTTGTTTGATAATATATGCTAGGCCGTCGAAGTAGCATCATTAAACTCTTTTAATAATTAAGAAATTTTGATACATGCATCCTAATGCCGCGGAAATAAATAAATTTCATTATTATTCGAGGATAAAAAAAGCATAACAACTCTTTGTATTTAATAGTACTACATAGCAAATTAAATGTAGACTTCTACCGAGTTAGTACATCATGCAGAAATCTTTTAGGGGACATATTAAGAGTAAAAATGTCTATTTAACAAAAACTGCTAGAAATCTTCACTTTTAAAATAATTGAGAGAGCTAATATGTATATTGTATAATTCATAGGAAAAAAAAAGTACTATAAGCATATAAATCAAGAAGAAAAAATTAAAGCATGTGTTCCATCTCACCTAAAAGTGTAAGCTGATACTTGAATTGCATATTTATGTTTATATATTAATATGGTCAATAGAAAAAGTATCAATTTCCTTTCAATCTATCTCATTAGTTAAAATTAAATTTATTATAATAATAAAAATAAATATAACTGGAGTTATTACCACCGACAAAATTCACTATATATTTTGCGACTTTAGAGTGAGCTGGTGCAAGTTGTCAAGTGTACTAATTATAAAAGATTTGTAAAGAGTAGGCCGGCCAGCATGACTTTTAAACTTTTCAAAGTCTATATAGGAAAATTCCTCCCTATGCTGGCCAAACTCCAAGGAAATATAGATAATAACCTCCATTTTATTTTTTTGAAAGCAATAACCTCCATTTTATTATATTATTACTTGTAACCCAATAACCTCCATTTTATATTAGTGATTTAACTAAAACTTTCAAAATAGTTACAATTTCAATTTATAGTAGAGTGTGAACCGTGTAAACCCCATTATGAAGGATAAGTTGCACTAAGATCTGTGTGAGACTGTTTCAGATATTCTTATCCTTTCAAAATCGTCTATTGTGACCATTGCCGGTACTAAGCAACGGGCTTATTATGAGCCCCGTCGACCAGACTTATAAGTCTGTCCCCTAATACCGTGAAACAAATTGGGTGCAAGTAAAATGGTGTGTGGCCGGACCACCACTCCATCTGAATAGTGCATGTTAGTTATACCATACAAAATCATAGTTATTTGCTACTGTGTACACTTCCAAATTTATACCTTAGATAATTGATAAAATATATTATTTACTAATAAAATTGTGATACATAAACTTTTCCATTAATCCGAACCCGAATAACTTAACGTGTCCCTAAAAACACGTACTTTACCTTTTTTGAATGTTTGGACTTTGGATTAAGCATGATGATTTACAAATGGTATATACTCTTTTTCGCATTTATTATGATTCTCAAATACAAGCAACAATTTGTTAGAGAAAAGAATAAATGAAATACTTATTTTTAAGAGTAAAAATGTCTATTTAACAAAAACATGTGATAAATCAACACTTTTAAAATAATTGAGAGGAATAATGTGGATATTGAATAATTTAGAGAAGAGAAATACTATATGCATATAATTCAAGAAGAAAAAGTATCAATTTCCTTTCAATCTATCTCATTAGTTTAACTAAATTTCTAATAAATAATAAAAATAATATAACTGGAATTGTTACCCAAAGACAAAATCAACTATTTTGCCACTTTACAGTGGCTGGTGCTAAGTTGTCAAGTGTACTAAAAGTCTTAAGGGTGTGTTTGGAAACCAGGAAAATGATTTTCAGAAATTATTTTTCAGGTTTTCTTTGTTTGTGAAGGCATGGAAAATACGGTCAGGGGAAAACAACTTCTGTTGACCAAGGAAAATGAGACCATTTTTTCGGAAAATGACTTCCGGATATTTTTTTTCTGAAAGTCATTTTCCAGAAATGACTTGAAGCGGATTTATGCCAAAATGGCCATGGCTTTCTCGTTCTGTGTGTGTGTGTTTTTTTTTTTTTTTTTTTTTTTTGGTTTTGTTTATCAGTATGTTTTTTTTTAAATGTTATAAAAATATTTATGGCATAATATAAAACATAATCAATTAGATAAAATAGTTTGAATAGAAAAGACATTATATTCATGAATACTTTTGTTGAAATTGAGAGATTAAAGAAAGGCCTAACGGGTGGAGAATAGCAACCACCTGCTAGTTAGGCGGAAGCAAAGTATGTGAGAAACCAGAGAATAATAGAATATATTAATATATTATAATGAAAGAGTACAATAGATTGTTTTCTATGCCTCTATATATACTAGGGCCGGCCCAAAGGGGGCAGCATGGGCACCTGCCAGGGCCCATCAATATAGGGGCCCATAGGTCATATATATTACTTAGTACTTATATATTACTGTTGGGCCCTCATTGTGAAAAATAAAGTTATTAGCAGGAAGGGCATCACTATATGCACTCATTCTTCATAAAGGAAGTTTTTATTTTTGAAGAGTCATAAAGGATGTTTTAAAACAAACCAAAAAATCTGCATAAAAGAAAGGAAAGTTCTTCATAAAGGAAGTTTTTATTTTTGAAGAGTCATAAAGGAAGTTTTAAAACAAACCAAAAAATCTACATAAAAGAAAGGAAAGTGGTTGTGGCTGGCAGACGAAAGTTGCATCCATTTTTCTTCTCTCATTTTGTCGTTGCGGCACTCGACAAATCGTAATTCATCAGTAGCAGAAGGTACTATCTTCATTATTCATCAAATAGTTTGTTAGTTTGATTGCTTAATTTTATTTTAGGATTTTTATGTTTTACACAGTTTTTCTAGGAATTTTATTTTTGTTTTAATTCTATTTAATAGGATTTGTATGTAAAATGAAATTGTATGTTTATTAAGTTTATTATATATTTATATACAGGAACAGGGATTGAAGGCACATGTTTATCGTTGGGCACTTGAGCGAACTAAAGATTTTTGATTGATTGATTCGGATGGACTGATTCATAAGTGCCAGGTGCTTTTGTTCTTTTTTTTTTTTTCTTTTAAAATCAGTTTTATAATATTTGTTTTATACAATGTTGCCTAAAAAGCATTTATCCGGAAGTGAAAAAAGGAAAAAAAGAAAACAAATTGATCAATTAATAGACTCGCAAAGAGGAGCTATAAATAAATTTATTAAAAAAGTAGGATCCTCTAATGAAAATTTTGAGAGACCAAACCTAGATAATCTTGAACAATCTAATGAAAATTTGAGTAATCAAGATCATATTGATGAGGATATTGGTAATTTGAGTGGTAGAGATAATGTAATAAATAATCCTTTGGGTGAACATGAGAATAATGTTGAAAATATATTAGTTGATGAAGATGAACAAATTACCCCTTATTTTGATATATATGACCCTAGGAATTGGTCTAATCTTGATAATAAATCAAGAGATATTTTGGTTGAAAAGGGGCCTATAAGGAAATTAAATATTATGTTTCCTTTAGATATTGAAAACCTATTTGAGATCTTCAATGTCACAAGAAAGATTGAATGTTTTGGCGATTTTGTGTATTGAGAAGGATATGTTAGAAAATATTAATCTTGATGCAATTATCGATGATTTTGCATCAAGTAAAGCACATAGAAATTTTTTGTCATGATTATTTTAGTATTTAAAAAATTGTTGCAAATTTTCTAATGTTATTTCATGTTATTTGATATTATCATATTTTAATATTAATATATTTAAATTTTAGTCTTTTCTCTAAAATGTTTGGAACGGCACTGATATATACTAAACTATATACCAAATCTATTCTAATAGGAATAGGAAACTAAGTCTCTATATGTCTAAGTACCTAAATGGCAAAATTCATAAAGGCTACCTAATCTATAGAGATTCCATATATTTTATCTATATTCCACAACAGCTTTAATTTTAATTTTCTTTTAATTAGATCAACTTTAAGTTTTTCTAAATTAATTCGAATATGATGAAGTAATAATAAACTTGTGAACTACATTAACTAAATGATTCTCAAAAAAGTATACTTTTAAAAATAACATTTAGTTTATTGAAGGTTGAACGATCTAAAATAAAGAAAAGAAGGTAAAATATACAAAAATCCTAATAGTGGGATTCAATCCCATGAATTTCATGTAATATCCAATATTACAACCAACTAAGCTCCTCAAGTCTTTAATATGATATCTAGACTATCCTCAAATAAAAAATGGTGTCTAGATTGTTTACTCTTTTTCTCATTTATTATGATTCTCAAATATAAGAAATAATTTGTTAGAGAAAAAAAATAAATGAAAAAATTATTTTTAAGAGTAAAAATATCTATTTAACAGCAAATATGAAAAATCGCGCCACTTTTAAAATAATTGAGATGGCTAATGTAGATACTGAATAATTCAGAGAGAAAAAAAAAATACAATAAGCGTATAATTCAAGGAGACAAAATATCATTTTCCCCCAATCTATCTCATTATTTTGAAACTAAATTTATTATTTTTTTAATGGAACTAAATTTCTTATAAATAATAAAAATGAATATAACAGGAATTGTTACCACTGACAAAATTCACTATTTTGCCACTTTAGAGTGAGACCAGTGCTCAAGTTGTAAAGTGGTCTAAAAGTAATTATAAAGATTTAAATAGTAGGATGATTTAAACTTTTAAAAGTCCATATAGGAAAATTCCTCCCTATGCTGGCCAAACTCTAAAGAAATTTCTACATAATACCCTCTATTTTATATTATTACTTGTAACCTAATACCTTAAATCTTTGGTTGTAATTAATCCAAAAGTCTTAAGTTTAATCTTCTACTTTTCAAATGCACTATTTTAAAAAATTAGGCTGTGAAATATCGAGAAAAAATTAAATTAATTAGTGATTTAACTAAAACTTTCAAAATAATTACACCTCTAAATTGTAGGTGAGTGTGAACTGTGTAAACCTCATTATGAAGGATAAGCTGCACTAAGACTTGTGTAATCAGTTCAACGAAAAGGGTGTTGGCAAAAATTAATCATGCTCCATCTACCTCAACGTAGAATTTTCCATTTTTAGTTCTGGGTGATATATTAAGCACCCTTGCATAGAATTTTTTGAATTTATAAAACCAATATATCGCTCTTCCTCGGAGTCGAACTTGTATACTGATATGAGTAAATAGTCTAACCAATTTAGTTGAGGTTGTTCCAATATCATTATTTTCTCAATGTTAGAGCTCTATTCTTGCATTGATGACTTGCACTTTTCAAAGTCAAGCTAATTAAGATAGGAAAATTCCTCCCTATGATGGCCAAACTCCAATGAAATTTTTAGATAATAACCTTTACTTTAATGTTATTAGATAATAACCACCCTATGTACACTAATGTTATGCGCAGATAATAACTTATAACTCTTTAAGTGCTAATGGAAGCCTGCCAGTATGATTTTGCTATCCTTTCTGATGGTTAAGTATAACATTCTAAGAAAAGTAGTAATCACGAGCAATTTAATTAGTTGATTCTTGAGTGATAAGTTATACTTGAAGACTGAGGTTTGGGTCCTATCATAATCGTAGTGTGAGAATTTCATCTTCTTGTACTATATATAAATAGAGTAATTTCTTGTGACCACCATACATTCGTCATCAGACTTAAATTACCATGATTTACTCATTTAGAATCTCTATAAGGTCGGGGTGTAAGTACCCGAGAGTGAGGGTTTCGATTTTTGCACTTGAGTGTAAGAAAACTAAAAATATGCAAATTTAGAGTTTGCAAACATTTTGACCGTACTTTTTTGTGTTTTGAAAGTAACTCAGTTAGGTACTTAGGTTATATAATTTAAGGAATATGGGTAAATAAACTCTCAAACTATTTGGAAACAATTGAATTACGTCCTTGAGCTATATTTTTTTTTTAAATAGCCTCTAAAGTTTAAAGGAAATACAATTGAATCATTTCAACGGGCTGCGCTATTACCGGTAAACTTCAGCTTAATACTTATGTGTAGCTCATCTTCTTTCTTTTTTTTTTTGGATTGATTTAATTTGGATGATTGCTTGTGGCATAATAATAATAATAATAATAATTTGAAATTGCAGGTTTCTTATCTCTTTCGTCATGATAAGTCTCACGCGCTTGATAGTATCAAATAGTGACAACAAATTCTCCTCGTAATCCAAAAAAAAAACAAAAAAAAAAACTAGTTTACCAATAATCTTGCTCTTACCACCTGCGTATACATATATAAAATTATGAATTGAATGTCATTATACAACAAAATAGATAAATGGTAATACATGAGGTGTGAAGGATATAAAAAAAGCCTTTTTTGCTAAGACCCTGTTAATGATTTCAAAGGATGTATGCTTCAAAACTTTTGGAATACAGCAATGTAGAGAATCTCTGAAGACTTGAAGTGAAATGTGGACAGTATCCCCTGTTGGATGGGAAGAACCTCAGCTCACTTCTCCATCTCTGTTTCTATATATGTATTTCAACTACACAAAGCATCTTCTGCACATCATGCAAATGTGCATATCCTACTCTTCAAGAGGTGTTGCCGCATCTCCATAATTTCTCATTGGCTCTTGTTGATTCTAACATGCATACAAAATGCTCCAGAAATCATTTAATTCATCTAAATTATCAAGAATTACACCTAAACAGACAAATGAATCAAATGAGGAACACTTTGGGTAAAATCACAGCAAATGGTAAGCAAAATAATTAAGCTTAAATGCAAGGTTAAAATATTAAAGCACTTATATATCAACCCGCATGTCTAGTTGTCTACCATCAACCACATCTCTGTTCTAAGTATTTGAAATGGACAAAGTAGGTGTATGTAGAGGATGGAAATGTGCATCCGCTCTCATCATCTTCTTATTCTTCTGAATGTTGATTCTTCAATTCCTGCATTCACAACATTATATTGCTAAATGAAATCATTTTGGACCCTCCAATATATTTCATAACATTAAGCTATACTAGATACACATCATCATAGACCAACAAAAATACTTAATAAAAAGGAAAAACATAACTCACAAATACAACATGTTCTGTGTCTTCCCCTACTCCAGCCGTCCTACTCTTTATACTACAGTCGGTTCATTTATAAATTATAAATAATAATATATATTAAAATGCCATTAAATATAAAGATATAGATCAGATGTTAAAGTGTGAAGGAAGGATATACTTACAATCCATTTTTACTTTCATTTGCAGCAAAAGCTGAAGATGCTAAACACGTACAACTAACGCAAGTCTGATCTGATGCTACTCTAATAACATTATATGCATCCTTTACAAAATCAGCTGGCAGGAATGAATCCCCTTGTGGATGGAAAGAAACGCACTTCGCCTTCTCTATTTCTATGTATTTCAAATAGACAAAATATGATCTGCACATGATCCTTGAGTTCTACACAGACCTCCAATACTTCTCCCATCATTGTGGGAAAATCAAAACAAATCGCAATAAAGGATTCACTTTTTCTGTTAAAATATTTTTGTTGCTCTATAAACCAAGCACCACTGCTTTTGATTCTCGCACTCAAACGAATTCCATTGCAACCCTCAATTTCACTGCAGGGATCAATCACACTGTGCATGATTTGAAGCTGTACATCCCCCATAGGTTTTCGAAAAATGCAGAGTACAGACCCATAGTTCGCGCAAAGCGAAATATCGACACTGTCACCTTTAGAATGTGCCTACATTATGAATACATACATACAATATTATAATTACTTATTACTACCTACCTACTATAATATATATATATATATATATAAACACCAAATTATCAAATCGAAGATGAGGGGAACATATATATATAACTAACCTTGAACCACTTTTCAATTGAAGGAATCCTCAAACCAATGCAATTTGCTATCCCAAGAACAGTTAAGGATTCAAGACTCTCCAAGCCTGAAAGCTCAACCAAACTTTTACAGTTCTGAATATCTAGTTCATGGAGTCTTTTCAAGTTGGATAGATCTGCTATCTTTTCTAATGAGACACAATTCTTTGCAGAGAGTATCTCCAAATTAGGAGGAAGTTGTGGAAGTAATCTAAGATTCTGCAGATCGTCTAAGCAGAGATACTTCAAATTGGAGTGATGACAAAGGTTTAATAGTAAACTTTGAAGATAATATCTTCCCATTAAATCTATTTCATTCAACGAGGAGGACAAACTCCTAAGAACAATTGGAAAATCTTCTTCATGCAAATAGTTGTCAGGAATAGTTAAAGCATTGCAATTCCTTATGTTAAGACATTTTAAGGATGAAAGACTCTCCATGTTCGGAAGCTCAACCAAACTTATGCAATTCCTTATGCCAAGAATTTCTAAGGATGAAAGACTCTCCATGTCCGGAAGCTCAACCAAACTTATGCAATTGCTTATGTCAAGCTCTACTAAGGATGAAAGACTCTCCATGTTTGGAAGCACAACCAAACTTTTGCAATTCCCAATACGCAACACTTCAAGTCTCTTCAAGTTTGATACAACTGCTATATTTTCCAATGAAACACAATTTCCTGCAGAGAGATTCACCAAACTAGGAGGAAGTTCTACAAGTACTCTAAGATTTTCCAAATTGTTCAAGGATAGAAATTTCAAGTTTGAAAGATGACAAAGGTCAAAGGGTAAGCTTTGATGACAATAACTCCCTGATAAATCTAAAGATACCAATGAGGTCAAATTCTCAAGAGTGATCCTAAGATCTACTTCATGTAGATAGATGTCATTCAGATATAGAAATTCCAAAGAGCACAAATTTGCAACTGAAGGTGGAAAGAAACCAACACCAACACGACTTCTTCTTGACAAAAAAAGAGGTGATGATAAATTGTCAAGAAGTTGAGATTTTGATTTTGATAGTACACAATTCTTGCTCTTCCCCAGATACAGTGTCTTTAGATTTCTCAAACATCCGAAAGAAAATGGTATATGTGAGATGGCATTTCCATTAGCAAGTAACTCTCTTAGTTGCTCTAATTTTCCCAAGTCAATTGGAAGTTCCCTCAGTTTTTCGCATTCATCTAAACGTAAAACTTCAAGTGACTTTAACTTGCAAATGCTACTTGGAAGAACCTTGAGTTCCTTGCAACGGAAGAAATTTAACTCAACGAGTCTCTCCAAACATCCAATTGATGGGTGTACCTTGACCAAACTTGAACAACAAATTAAGGATACTTTATGAAGAGTCTGTGATCCAGTGAAGTTTGGGGTTTTCTTAAATTGTTGACAGAAATCAAGCTTTAAGATCCTCAACCATCTAAAATGCTGTTGAAAAAAAAAAGTAGAAAAACGTTTAATCAATTTCTATTTTTCTAGTCAAAGTTCTCATAAGAAATATGCAATGTTAAAAAAAACATTATACATACTAACCTCCATATTGCATTGGAATTCTTTGATATTGCTACCTTCCATGTCTAACTCAACAAGTTTCTCACGGTGAAAATCATATTGTATGCGACTCAAGTTGCAATTGTGTAATCTAAAAAACCTAAGTTCATTCGATAAATATTTAAAAGATCCGCTGAGACACATACCATTCAATATGAGTATTCGTAACTTTACCATCCTTTTGAATACTTGTGTATTCAAAGGCACATTCTCTAGCATGTCAGAATTAACAATCATCCCTTCAATTGCTTCTGTGCCCTAAAAAAACATTTATATAACATTATTTTAGATTTTAGATAATTTGAAATCTTTGATTTTAATATCGTTAAGTATAAAAAGCAAATGAATTAACTAGAATAACTCAAATACAAAGGAAATGTGTTACCTTGTTCCCGTGAAGAACATCGAAGACATCCTTTGGGTCAATTAATCTACTTTGTTTGCCAGGCTCTCTTGGAGATTCCTTTCGAACAATTTCTCTTCCAATATCTCGTACTAAATCATGCATCTCAAGACTTTCAAACTTTCCATCCCCATTTGTTGTCAACAAGCATCTTTCAATCAAAATTCTTATTCCACTTTTAGCATAAAAACCACAAGCTTCCAATATCATAGAAGTGTCATTTTTGTCATGCCCAATAAAAAACAAGCAATATCAAGAAAGATATTTCGAGTATCATCATCAAGTGAATCATAACTTATTTTAAGAATTTTTTGAACATCATCATGAGGTATCCCTCTTAATTTCTTAGCATCATCACTCCATTCTTGCACTGATTTTCCACGCAAATGAGAACCTATAATTGTAAGTGCTAGTGGAAGTCCACCAGTATAACTTGCTATCCTTTCGGATAGGTCAATATACTCCTCTAATGGTATAGGAACACCAAAAGCATGCAAACTCAAGAGTTGCAAGGATTCACAAGGGCTTAACGTTTCTACCATGTACTTCTCGTGTGCTTCCAGGTCACTCAACAACTGAACATCTCTAGTTGTTATTATAATTGTGCTCCCTGAACCAAACCAATCCCGTTGTCCTGCTAATGATTCAAGTTGACTAGTATTGTCTATGTCATCAAGAACAATAAGAACACTTTTTGATCGCAGTCTTTGTTTTATCAAACTTATTCCTTCATCAACATTTTTTATTTCAAGTTTCTTTCGGTTAAGTGTTTTGCAAAGAAGTGTCTCTTGTAAACGAACTAAACCATTGTACCCTTTAGAAACTTGTGATCTAATGTTTGCAATAAAGCAGCAACCTTCAAACTTTTGAAAACTCAAGTTATAAATGGCTTTAGCAAGGGTTGTTTTTCCCACACCACCCATGCCAAAGATTCCAAGCATCTTGATATCATCATGTCTTTGAGCTTGCAATAAATGAAGTATATCTCTGACACGAGATTCAATTCCAATAGGATACTTTGAAACATTCATGTATGTACGACGATTTACTCCCCTCAATACCTCTTCAGTAATTTTTTTGATGAACTTTGCTTTATACTTATCACATTTTTTCAATGAATGTCAATCTAAATCACTAAAGAAATTATAGGTGGAAAGCATAAAACTAAGAAATTAAATACAGCACATGTTACTGTACACGAAATATGTATATTTAGTCTCTCTTGATTCCATTGTTTGAGGTAAACAACTCTTATAATATTTTTATTAACGGATATGATCAATCCATAATTATAATTTCTAAACGGAATTAATATTAATGAAAAATAAATTGAAATAATGCAGTTTGCAGATTCTTCTTAGCTTGTTTTACCAAAAGAATATTAATCCATCCGTAAAGATGCTTGAACGCAATTATTAATTAGCGAAACTAGCTAACATAATTAATATTATTGACAACATGAAAAAACTACTAACTCAATTACAATGCAGTATCTGTTCATAACTACTTTCTCAACCTAGTGAAACACAAGAGTCAGTATTGTCTCCACTGAGGAGGAGACCCCACCACCTCCCATATAAAGGGAAGGGTTTGATGCCACTGGACTACAAGGTCCTTGGCAACATGAGTTAGTGACAACATGAGTTAGTGAGCCAAATTGTGATAAATATATCATACTATCACACACAAGAATAAAACAAAATTGAAAAGAGGATTACCCGTTTGTCATGGTTTGCAAATCCCATCCGGATAAATCAGCAACAGTAGTGAGTGCAACTTTCCACTCATCAACTTTTTGATCATCAAATCGTTGTCGATGTTGAGTCAACGCCTTACCAAATTCACCTGTTTGTTTACGAACCTCTGAAGGATCAACGTTGTAGAATATAGGCAGAATCACCTGTTGCAAATTTTTCTTACAGTCTAGAATCTTCACCAGTTCATCAAGACACCATCTAGATTGAGCATATGTTTTGGAAAATACGATGATAGATATCTTGGACCCCTCGATGGCCTTCAATAGCTCAGCAGAGATGTTCTCACCTTTTCGAATTTCTTCATCATCCAGAAAGGTGTTAATTCCAGCTTGACATAAATTTTTATAGAGGTGATCAGTAAAAGATTTTCGTGTCTCTCCTTTAAAACTCAAGGAAACATCATACACGCAAGCAGTAGTAGATGAAGATGAAGAAGAGGCCATATTTGAAATTGAGAACACTATATATCTTCTATCTTGATTTGCTAGCTAGCTAGCTAGTTTCTAAAGATATAAAGAGCTTGGAAAATGCCAAACTCCATGGAAATTATTTCTTAGACAACCAACCTAAGATTGCTATTTGTGCACTACAATATATTTGATTGACTTGGTCTTCTTAATAATTTCCTTCCAAAGAACGCAAAACTCAAAAGGAAAATTCTTGTACATATAGTAGCAGGTGCATCCATCTCATATGTTACGTTACGTCACTTTAATTTTCTTAGACCCCCAACTGTCCACCATTAATAATACCAATAATGTTATAGTCTTTTCTGCATTAGTAACTCAATTGATCACATAGATAAAATTTGGGAAGAAAGACCAGAGATCAGTCTCTTAATTTTGACTTTATTTTTTTCTATTTATTTATGTGACATATTTTTACAGTTAAAAGCAAAATCTTATTTATTTAATATATTCATATTCTTTCAATGAATAATAAGGAAAAATGACATTTTTGACGTCTGAGTTTTTTTCACTTTCAAAAATTTATTCAAAGTGGACCTTGTGGATGGAAAGAAATGCACTTCCCCATCTTCGTTTCTGTGTACATTAAATATTCTAAGTATCTTTGTAGCCGACGGTAGGATGAATAATAAAGATTAGTGGTTCTCTTTCTATCACTTGTTTACTCTTTTAATATCTACAAACAATTATATTGATTGTATTCCCAGGACGAGAACGATAAAACGGTTCATGATTTTACACTGAATAATGTACATAAAATGACAATTATATTATAATAGCTACATAATTTATTAATTGAATTGTCTTGAATTCCACACCATGAAAAAATCATATATTATTTTTCCTAACCATATTAAGTGCTCATGTTTTGGTACTTTGGTTCATGCCTAATTAAATTTTACCCTTGAAACCTCGCCATGAACATACATACAAAACAATAGTTATTTGCTATTGTATAGACTTTCAAATTTATACCTTAGCTAATTGATAAAATATATGATTGACTAATAATAATATTGTTATACATAAACTTCTTCATTAATCCAAACCCGAATAACTTAACTTGTCCCTAAATACTTTGCCTTTTTGAATATTTGGATTAAACATGATGATTTACAAATGGTGTGTACTCTTTTTTCGCATTTATTATAATTCTCAAATATAAGCAATAATTTGTTAGAGAAGAAAAATAAATAAAATAATTATTTTTATGAGTAAAAATGTCTATTTAATATAAATTATGAGAAATCACCACTTTTAAAATAATTGAGAGAGCTAATATGCATACTGAATAATTTAGAGAAAAAAGAAATACTATACGCATATAATTCAAGAAGAAAAAAATATCAATTTCCCTTCAATCTATCTCATTAGTTTAAAACTAAATTTCTAATAAATAATAAAAATAAATATAACTGGAATTGTTACCAACAGACAAAATTCACTATTTTGCCACTATAACAGTGGGGCTGGTGCTAAGCTGTCAAGTGTACTAAAACTAAAGATTTGTGAATCTTTTGTCCATTGACTTGGCCTTTCTTAATGATTTCCCACTACATTTTACCTATAACTAAAGTTCTTTGTTTCGGTTCGGAACTGGTGATTTCGGTTCTGAAAATGATCGAACCAAAGGTTTCAGTTTGAACTGTTGGCTCAAACTGGAATTTTTATTAGTAAAATTGCAAAACTAAGTTACTTTTGAAAGAAGAAAAAATTATGATAATAAACAATATAACTGTCATTGTCACAATGTTATCTCCAACAAAAAAAAGAGTGGATTGGGGCTAATAACCTAGTACTAAAAACTTTTCAACATAAATCTATCAATAAAAAATAATTACGAAGAAAGTGATCAGACCTTTCAACACAAGAATTCACAACTGACGCTCAATTAATAATTGTTTGTTTTATGATGATCAAGCATCTTAAAAGCGCTAACATCAATAAGATATGAAATTTAGAGAAATTTTTAAGTAATTAGTTACTAATCTAGGCAGCTAGCTATGCATCATATCCCACGAAAATACTCTAGGATAAACTCCCAAAGGCTGCTGCAATATCTTCTGTGTCGATCTTCTCCTAAGTATTCCAGCCATTTTGCTCTACACTTGTGCATACACATCCACTGTACCACTTTTCTCCAATCATTGTTGAGACTTCAAAATCATTTCTTTTACACTAGATAGGTCCACCTTGCTTTGTTCCTCGAGTTTTAGCACACTAGATGATACATACTTTTTATGTGCCGTTGTTCACATCTTGTAATTACAAGTTTGACTTGAGGCTTTTTGGTTCAAATTCTTGATCTCCCTTTTGTTCCCATCCTCCAATTGACTCCATCTCCATTCAAATGGTATAATGGTAAACTTTGAAAATGGTATCTTCCCATTAAATCTAATTCTTTCAATGAGGACAAACTCCTAAGAGCAATTGGAACACCATCTACTTCATGCAAATAGTTGTCAGGAATAGTCAAAGCATTCCAATTGCTTATGTCAAGCACTACTAAGTATGAAAGACTCTTCATGTTAAGAAGCTCAACCAAACTTTTACAGTTCCTTATGTTAAGCTCTACTAAGAATGAAAAAAAAAAAAAAAAAAGAGGATGAAACCCTCTCCATGTTTGGAAGCTCAACCAAACTTTCACAGTTTTCAAGAAACAGAACTTCAAGTTTTTTCAAATTTGATACAATTGCTATTTTTCCAATGAGTTACAATTATATGTAAAGAGATTCTCCATACTAGGAGGAAATTCTACAAGTACTCTAAAATTTTGCAAATTTTCCAAGTGGAGAACTTTCAAGTTTGAAAGATGACAAAGGCGGAAGGGTAAGCTCTGAAGATATTCTTCCTAATAAATTTAAATATTTCAATGAGGTCAAATTCTCAATAACTTCAAAGGAGCACAAATTTGCAATACACATGGATTAAAAAAGAAAAGAAAAAAAGTCTCAAAAGATAATCGAGTGGGGTGAAACATGATTCTTGTAAGAGAAGATCACTAGTTTGATTATTGCAAACACTTGCCACTACTTCCCCACCATTACTGCCAGAGTGCCACCTCAAAATCAACTCTTCCATACTTCTTCTTCTTCTCCACACAGCATTCATCTCCCACCCAAGCTGAGTCACCACTAGTTTTGCTTCTCGTAGCGATACGAACTCCATTGCAGTCACCAAAACAAAAGCCCACCGAAATCATATAAATGAATCCATGCCTCGAAAGCGTTGGCACAATGCAACTGACAAATGTATCACTTCATCAGGCGAAATCTTGACACTGTCACCTTCACAACATGCCTGCATTGTTGGATTCCATATAACAATTAGCGGATAGCTGATATCTTATTGAGTTAGCTGGTTTGACATAGTATTAGCTAATTGTAAAATGTATTTGGTAAAATTAGCTGTTAGCTAATTACATATAAAATAACCTATCATGGCATCAATATATTATGATATTTACTTGCTGAGGCACCACTGGCTTTGCTTTCGGGTAGTGATACCAATCAACTCTGACCCATTGCCTGCAGTGACCAAAATGAAAGTCCATCAAAAACATATAAACGAATCCATGCCTCGAAAACGTTGGAATAATGCAACAGGCAAATGTTTTAATTACATAGTTAAAGCAAAATCTTGACATGCAGTCTGACTTGAGGCTTTGTGGTCCAATTTTTTTTTTTTTTTTTTTTTTATCTCCGATCCCTTTTGTTTCCATCATCCAATTGATTCCATCCATATCCAAATGGTATAAAAACCACTCATGTATAATTGCTCTGATCAAGTTAAATTGTACCCGTCTACACAAACAAAGCAAATAAAAGTTCTTTTAATTTGAACACAATCACTACATTTTAAGCATAAAAACAAAGTTAAATATGAGATAAACTAAGACCAAATATGAACTTGAAGTCATCTTTTTAATCATTCAGTGGAACTTTATAATAGAGAGAGAGGGGGAGAGAGAGATAATCACAAATTATCTTCTGCCAAGGATGGAGTTCTACATACACCTCCAATTCTTCTCCCATCAATGACTCCATCTCCATCCAAATGGTATAAAAATCACTGTTAATTGCTTTGATGATCAAATTAAATTGTACCTGTCCACACACACAAAAGCAAATAAAAGCTATTTGAACCTAATCACTAAATTTGAAGCATAAAAATATGAGGTAAAATAGGATGAAATATGAAAGTAAGTTAAGTCATATTTTTAATTAGTTAATTACGCTTTAATCAAAATAAATAAAATATAAAAAAATGTGATAATTCAAATACTGCAGTGTCGGTTCATTCATAAATTATAAATAATAAATAAATATTAAAATGACATTCAATAAACAAGAAAAGATGTAGATGTTACAGAAGTGTGGTGAAGTGTGAAGGGTGGATATACTTACAAGTTACAATAATAATAATGGGGCCTTTTTGCAGCAAATGAAAAGCTGAAGATTATAACCGCCTCTGCCGGATAGATCTGCCGCCTCTGTCTATCGGCGCCTTCCTTTTCCTCTTCCTTTGTCCATCTTGTCCCAGCTGGGTCATAACACAAGGAATCAATCCCCTTGTGATTGGAAGGAAACGCCTCTGTCCGCCTCTACCTATCTCCACCTTCCTTTTCCTCTTCCTCTTCTTCTCTCCATCTTCCATATTATAGGAAGGAATGCATCCCCTTGTGGATGGAAAGAAACGCACTTCCCCTTCTCTGTTTCTATGTATTTCACATACACAAAATATCTTCTGCCAAGGATGGAGTTCTGCATACACCTCCAATTCTTCTCCCATCATTATTGGAACCTCAAACATGCCCGACAACTTATATTCGGGTTTGGCTTCCATCAGAATCCAATTAGCACCACTGCTTTTGCTTCTCACACTCAAATCAATTCTATTACGACCATCATCAGCATAATCAATTTCACTATAATCAATCACAATGAATGGACACACGACAAAAAGACTGCTGACTATTGTACCCTGGTCAACTACTCCCACAAAAATATCGACACTATCATCTCTGCAGGGATGTACCTACATTACGGAATACAGACATACAATATAACAATTATTAATACCATAACTAGTTATTACCATCTATTCTAATATAATATCAGATTGAGATGAAGGGAACATATATATAAAATTAACTAACCTTGAACCACTTTTCAATCGGAGGAATCCTCAAACCGCTGCAATTTGCTATCCCAAGACTACGTAAGGATCCAACACTCTCCAAGCCTAAAAGCTCAACCAAACTTTTGCAGTTCTGAATATCTAGTGACCAAAGTCTTTTCAAGTTGGATAGATCTGCTATCTTTTCTAATGAGACACAATTCTTTGCAGAGAGTAGCGACAAATTAGGAGGAAGTTGTGGAAGTGATCTAAGATTCTGCAGATCGTCCAAGGAGAGATACATCAAATTGGAATATTGATGGCAAAGGCTTAATAGTAAACTTTGAAGATAATAACTTCCCATTAAATCTATTTCATTCAACGAGGAGGACAAACTCCTAAGAGCAATTGGAAAATCTTCTTCATGCAAATACTTGTCAGGAATACTCAAAGCATTGCAATTGCTTATGTGAAGACATTCTAAGGATGAAAGACTCTCCATGTTTGGAAGCTCAACCAAACTTTTACAGTTTTCAAGACACAACATTTCAAGTTTCTTCAAGTTTGATACAGTTACTATTTTCACCAATGAGACACAATTGTTTGCAGAGAGCCTCACCAAACTAGGAGGAAGTTCTACAAGCACTCTAAGATTTTGGAAATCCTCCAAGCCAAGATCTTTCAAGTTTGAAAGATGACAAAGGCGGAAGGGTAAGCTTTGAAGATTACAACTTCTTCCTGATAAATTTAAAGATACCAATGAGGTCAAATTCTCAATAACTTCAAAGGAGCACGAATTTGCAACTGAAGGTGCAAAAAAAGCAACACCATCACGTGATTTCTTAGTGTCCTGACGCAGATTCAGTTCCTTTAGATTTCTCAAGCATCCCAAAGAAAATGGTATATGTGAGATGTCAGTTTCACAAGCATGTAACTCTCTTAGTTGCTCTAACTTTCCCAAGTCAATTGGAAGCTCCCTCAGTTTTTTGCAATAATCTAAATCTAAAACTTCAAGTGATTTTAAGTTGCAAATGCTACTCGGAAGCACCTTGAGTTTCTTGCACCTTTCAAAATGTAACTCAACAAGTCTCTCCAAACTTCCAATTGATGGGTGTACCTCGACCAAATTTGAACAAAACTGAAAGGATACTTTTTGAAGAGCATGTGCCCCAGTGAAGTTTGGTGTTTTCTTAAGTTGTTCACATGTATCAAAATTTAAGATCCTAAAGCATCTAAAATGCTGTTGAAAAAAAAAAGTAAAAAAGATTTAATTAATTTCTATTTTCCAAGTTACAGTTCTTAATTAAGAAATATGCAATTAATGTTGAAAGAAACATTAGACATACTAACCTGCATATTGCATTGGAATTCTTTGATATTGCAACCTTGCATTTCTAACTCAACAAGTTTCTCACAGCGAAAATTAGATGGTATGCAACTCAAATGGCAATAGTGTAATCTAAGCAACCTGAGCTCATTGGATAAATATTTAAAAGATCCGCTAAGACACGTACCATTCAAAATGAGTATTCGTAACTTTACCATCTTTTTGAATATTTGAGTATTCAAAGGCACAATCTTTAACNTTTGTCCATCTTGTCCCAGCTGGGTCATAACACAAGGAATCAATCCCCTTGTGATTGGAAGGAAACGCCTCTGTCCGCCTCTACCTATCTCCACCTTCCTTTTCCTCTTCCTCTTCTTCTCTCCATCTTCCATATTATAGGAAGGAATGCATCCCCTTGTGGATGGAAAGAAACGCACTTCCCCTTCTCTGTTTCTATGTATTTCACATACACAAAATATCTTCTGCCAAGGATGGAGTTCTGCATACACCTCCAATTCTTCTCCCATCATTATTGGAACCTCAAACATGCCCGACAACTTATATTCGGGTTTGGCTTCCATCAGAATCCAATTAGCACCACTGCTTTTGCTTCTCACACTCAAATCAATTCTATTACGACCATCATCAGCATAATCAATTTCACTATAATCAATCACAATGAATGGACACACGACAAAAAGACTGCTGACTATTGTACCCTGGTCAACTACTCCCACAAAAATATCGACACTATCATCTCTGCAGGGATGTACCTACATTACGGAATACAGACATACAATATAACAATTATTAATACCATAACTAGTTATTACCATCTATTCTAATATAATATCAGATTGAGATGAAGGGAACATATATATAAAATTAACTAACCTTGAACCACTTTTCAATCGGAGGAATCCTCAAACCGCTGCAATTTGCTATCCCAAGACTACGTAAGGATCCAACACTCTCCAAGCCTAAAAGCTCAACCAAACTTTTGCAGTTCTGAATATCTAGTGACCAAAGTCTTTTCAAGTTGGATAGATCTGCTATCTTTTCTAATGAGACACAATTCTTTGCAGAGAGTAGCGACAAATTAGGAGGAAGTTGTGGAAGTGATCTAAGATTCTGCAGATCGTCCAAGGAGAGATACATCAAATTGGAATATTGATGGCAAAGGCTTAATAGTAAACTTTGAAGATAATAACTTCCCATTAAATCTATTTCATTCAACGAGGAGGACAAACTCCTAAGAGCAATTGGAAAATCTTCTTCATGCAAATACTTGTCAGGAATACTCAAAGCATTGCAATTGCTTATGTGAAGACATTCTAAGGATGAAAGACTCTCCATGTTTGGAAGCTCAACCAAACTTTTACAGTTTTCAAGACACAACATTTCAAGTTTCTTCAAGTTTGATACAGTTACTATTTTCACCAATGAGACACAATTGTTTGCAGAGAGCCTCACCAAACTAGGAGGAAGTTCTACAAGCACTCTAAGATTTTGGAAATCCTCCAAGCCAAGATCTTTCAAGTTTGAAAGATGACAAAGGCGGAAGGGTAAGCTTTGAAGATTACAACTTCTTCCTGATAAATTTAAAGATACCAATGAGGTCAAATTCTCAATAACTTCAAAGGAGCACGAATTTGCAACTGAAGGTGCAAAAAAAGCAACACCATCACGTGATTTCTTAGTGTCCTGACGCAGATTCAGTTCCTTTAGATTTCTCAAGCATCCCAAAGAAAATGGTATATGTGAGATGTCAGTTTCACAAGCATGTAACTCTCTTAGTTGCTCTAACTTTCCCAAGTCAATTGGAAGCTCCCTCAGTTTTTTGCAATAATCTAAATCTAAAACTTCAAGTGATTTTAAGTTGCAAATGCTACTCGGAAGCACCTTGAGTTTCTTGCACCTTTCAAAATGTAACTCAACAAGTCTCTCCAAACTTCCAATTGATGGGTGTACCTCGACCAAATTTGAACAAAACTGAAAGGATACTTTTTGAAGAGCATGTGCCCCAGTGAAGTTTGGTGTTTTCTTAAGTTGTTCACATGTATCAAAATTTAAG
Organism: Ipomoea triloba; assembly: GCF_003576645.1. Classification (NCBI taxonomy): domain Eukaryota; kingdom Viridiplantae; phylum Streptophyta; class Magnoliopsida; order Solanales; family Convolvulaceae; genus Ipomoea; species Ipomoea triloba. The sequence continues at coordinate 26,365,139 of NC_044922.1, read as the reverse complement.
ATCCTAAAGCATCTAAAATGCTGTTGAAAAAAAAAAGTAAAAAAGATTTAATTAATTTCTATTTTCCAAGTTACAGTTCTTAATTAAGAAATATGCAATTAATGTTGAAAGAAACATTAGACATACTAACCTGCATATTGCATTGGAATTCTTTGATATTACAACCTTGCATTTCTAACTCAACAAGTCTCTCCAAACTTCCAATTGATGGGTGTACTTTGACCAACTTTGAACACCACCTAAAGGATACTTTTTGAAGAGTATGTGCCCCAGTGAAGTTTGGAGTTTTCTTAAGTTGTATACAATTATCAAGCTTTAAGATCCTCAAGCATCTAAAATGCTGTTGAAAAAACAAAGTAGAAAAAAGGTTAATCAATTTATATTTTTCTAGTCAAAGTTCTTAATTAAGAAATATGCAATTAATGTTGAAAGAAACATTAGACATACTAACCTGCATATTGCATTGGAATTCTTTGATATTGCTACCTTTCATGTCTAACTCAACAAGTTTCTCACAGCGAAAATTAGATGGTATGCAACTCAAATGGCAATAGTGTAATCTAAGCAACCTGAGCTCATTGGATAAATATTTAAAAGATCCGCTAAGACACGTACCATTCAAAATGAGTATTCGTAACTTTACCATCTTTTTGAATATTTGAGTATTCAAAGGCACAATCTTTAACATGTTAGAATTTACAATCATCCCTTCAATTGCTTTTGTTCCCTATAAAAATAAAACATTTATATAACAATATTTTAGATTTTAGATATTTTGAAATCTTTGATTTTAATAAAGTTAAGTATAGAAAGCAAATGAATTAACTAGAATAATTTAAATACAAAGGAAATATGTTACCTTGTTCCCGGGAAGAACATCAAAGACATCCTTTGGGTCAATCAATCTACTTTGTTTGCCCGGCTCTCGCGAAGATTCTTTTCGAACAATTTCTCTTCCCAAATCTCGTACTAAATCATGCATCTGAAGCGTTTCAAACTCTCCACCTCCATATGTTGTCAACAAGCATCTTTCAATCAAAATTCTTATTCCACTTTTAGCATAAAAACCACAAGCTTCCAATATCATAGAAGTGTCATTTTTGTTTTGCCCAATAAAAAAACAAGCAATATCAAGAAAGATATTCTGTGTATCATCATCAAGTGAATCATAACTTATTTTAAGAATTTTTAGAACATCATCATTAGGTATCCCTTTTAATTTCTCAGCATCATCACTCCATTCTTGCACTGATTTGCCACGCAAATGAGAACCTATAATTGTAAGTGCTAGTGGAAGTCCATCAGTATAACTTGCTATCCTTTTGGATAGTTCAATATACTCCTCTAATGGTATAGGAACACCAAAAGCATGCCAACTCAACAGTTGCAAGGATTCATCATGGCTTAACGTTTCTACCATGTACTTCTCATGTGCTTCCAGGTCACTCAACAACTGAACATCTCTAGTTGTTATTATAATTGTGCTCCCTGAACCAAACCAATTCCGTTGTCCTGCTAATGATTCTAGTTGACGAGTGTCATCTATGTCATCAAGAACAATAAGAACACTCTTTGATCGCAGTCTTTCTTTAATCAAACTTATTCCTTCATCAACATTATCTATTTCAAGTTTCTTTCCGTTCAGTGTTTTGCAAAGAAGTTTTTCTTGCAGACGAACTAAACCATTGTACCCATCCGAAGCTTGTGATCTAATGTTTGCGATAAAGCAACAATTTTCAAACTTTTGAAAACTCAAGTTGTAAATGGCTTTGGCAATTTCAAACTTTTGAAAACTCAAGTTGTAAATGGCTTTGGCAAGGGTAAACTTTTGAAAACTCAAGTTGTAAATGGCTTTGGCAAGGGTTGTTTTTCCCAAACTCAAGTTGTAAATGGCTTTGGCAAGGGTTGTTTTTCCCACACCACCCATGCCAAAAATTCCAGCAAGGGTTGTTTTTCCCACACCACCCATGCCAAAAATTCCAAAAAGGGTTGTTTTTCCCACACCACCCATGCCAAAAATTCCAAACATCTTGATATCATTATGTTTTTGAGTTTGCAATAAATGAAGTATATCACTCACATGAGATTCAATTCCAACGGGATACTTTGCAACATTAATGTATGTACGATTCACTTCCCGCATTACCTCTTCAGTAATTTTTTTGATGAACTTAGATTCATACCTATCACATTTTTTCCAATGAATGCATGTCAATATAAATCATTAAAGAAAATATAGGTGGAAAACATAAAACTAAGAAATTAAATAGAGCACACGTTACGGAAAACGAAATATGTATATTTAGTCTCTCATGGTTCCATTATATTGTTTAATTTGAGGTAAACAACTCTTATAATCAATCCATAATTATAATTTCTAAAAGGAGTTAATATTTATGACAAATAAATTGAAATACACAGTGCAGATTCTTCTTAATTAGCTTGTTTTACCAAAAATATTAATCCATCCGTAAAGATGCATGTATAGATGCTAGGACGCAATTATTAATTAGCAAAACTAACATAATTAATATTATTGACAATATGAGTTTTTTTTATTATTGACAATATGAGTTTGTGAGCCAAATTCTGACAAATATATCATACTATCACCCAAAAAAATGAAAAGAGGATTTACCCGTTTGTCATGGTTTGTAAATCCCATCCGGACAAATCAACAACAGTAGTGAGTGCAACTTTCCACTCATCAATTTTTTGATCATCAAATCGTTGTCGATGTCGAGCCAATGCCTTACCAAATTCACCTGTTTGTTTACGAACCTCGGAAGGATCAACGTTGTAGAATATAGGCAGAACCATCTGTTGCAAATTTTTCTTACAGTCTAAAATCTTTACTAGTTCATCAAGACACCATCTGGACTGGGCATAAGTTTTGGAAAATACGATGATGGATATCTTGGACCCCTCGATGGCCTTCAATAGTTCATCGGAGATGTTCTCACCTTTTCGAATTTCTTCATCGTCTCGAAAGGTGTTAATTCCAGCCTGACGTAAATCTTCATAAAGATGATCAGTAAAAGATTTCCGTGTCTCTCCTTTAAAACTCAAGAAAACATCATACACCCATGCAGTAGTAGATGAAGATGAAGAAGAAGAAGAAGCCATATTTGAAATTGAGAACACTATATATCTTCTATCTTGATTTGCTAGTTTCTATAGATTTAAAGAGCTTGATAAATGCGTGTGTAGATAGACGATACCGTAATGGAAATTTCCTTCCGGCCACTGCCAAATTCAATCGAAATTTCATAGACAATCCAACGTAAGATTGCTATGTGTACACTACCATATATTTGATTGACTTGGTCTTCTTAATAATTTCCCACTACACCAATAATTCTACGTAATGGGACCATCCACATAAAAGTATAAAACATTATGATATTTTCCAGCAATCATGGTACAGGATCATTCACGTGACATGTTTTAACTTTTGTCTTTTTCCTAGACCCCACATGCATCGTGAATGAAGTTTTTTTTGTAATTTTTGAAGAGTTTTGTAAGTGTGATTAGAAAAAAGAAAATAATCGGAAGGAAAAAAACCTTCAGTGTGCGAAACGAGCACAACAGCTGTCCCTTCTCTTATATTTGCACTGTTCCAAAATACCTCTCTTGCATATGATCCCCATTCTTCTCTTTCCTCCTTTCTCTTTCTTCCATGTCATACATTACTATTCCAAAAGGAAAATACTTGATAGACTCTCATTTTATACTCCCAACTTTTATTCCCTCTCACATGTTCTTGATGTAGATACTTTCTGTGGACCAAAATAATGAAAATAATCAATCATTGTTTGCCACCTCATAGAGTAAAAGTAAGAGAGTAGAATTTGGGAGTATGTATAGTAGAACTCATTCCAAAAACCCACAATAAACCATTGATGGTGATGCTAACATCAACCATATTAAGTGTTCATGATTGGTTCAAAAAAAAAGTGTTCATGATTTATCCTTAAGCAAAAATGTTTTGATATCCTCATCACTGCCAATAGATATAAATATCACAATAATTTAATTTTAAAAATGATTATTGTTCGTGTTGTTTATGCAATTAAAATGAAATTTACATTTATTAAATTATTATATATAGATATAAGAGTTAATTTCATTTTTGGTCTTAGATTGATAGATGACAATCAATTTTAGTCCTTTTTTATCAGAATTTCCACATTGGTCCTAGTATTATTACGGCATGACCATTTTTTGTCTCCCGTCAACAAAATAGTTGAAATGTCGTTAAACACAAAGGCATTTCGATCATTTTCATACAAAGTAAGTTGAACATGCGATACTTTTATGTTTATTTTTTTGAAAAGTCAGTAATTGAAGACTGAAATGCCTTTGTATTTTTTATATAAATTATAGCATCGAATATTATATACCACAATTTATGAAATTGGTTGGATTGATTATGTTTTTTGATGTTTTCTTTGCTTGAATTAGAGCAAATAATTGTCCAATTACCCGTGCGATTCACAGATAAATATTTTTTTTATTATTTATTTAGATAATAAAATTAAAGATAAAATTATTTTAACAAATCCAATATTGAACATGTACATTTATTTGATTATAAGATTAGTTCAAATGTATCACTCAATTAATTGAATAATATATGACTTGTTTGTTTACAATTATCTTAAAAAGATCAATATTTAATATAATTTAAGTAATTATATTATTACAAAAATAAATATGGAAAATGAAAAATAATTTAACTTTAGTTATTACGGAGTATAAAAATAAATTCAACGACCAATATTTAGCTTAATTACCATAATAATTATTAGGCAATTATTATTTGTCAATTACACTAAATTAGTTATTTTTCGTTAGCAGAAATATCAATTCATATATACAAAAATTTTTATTATTATATATTAAATATGTTCGATCTTCTACAGTGTTCATGTCACACGTGTACTAATTACTTTGATCAACGACATATAAAGTTGGTGAGATGATTGCTCAACCTTCTAGTTAATAAATATTAATTATTATCGAGTAGTAGTATTTATTAATATAACTAATAATTAATATAATTAATTAATTAATTAATATTTAATTCATGTAATTATAATAATATAATTACCGATTATATTTTCAATGAAATATTAATATATTCATTTCATTTTTCTAAATATTTTAATTTCCTTTTGAATATATTCATTTGGAAATATTAATATATTCATTTCATTTTTCTTAATATTTTAATTTTCTTTTGTATATATTCATTTCTTTTTTCATTTATAAAAAGAATTATTGATTGTCATTCCTTTTTTCTTCATAATTTTTTCCTAATATTTCATTTGTTGGTTACTAATTCTTTTGTAGGAAAAGCTATGCTATATTTCCAGTGAAATATTAATATACTCATTTCGTTTTTCTTAATATTTCATTTCCTTTTAAATATATTCATTTCATTTTTCCTTCATAAAAATAATTAATATTGATTTTCATTTCTTTTTCCTTCATAACTTTTTCCTAATATTTCATTTGTTGTTTACTAATTTTTTCATATGAAAAGTTGTGTTATATTTCCAGTGAAATATTAATATATTCATTTCGTTTTTCCTAATATTTCATTTCCTTATAAATATATTCATTTCCATTTTCCTTTCATAAAAAAATTAATATTCATTTTCATTCTTTTTTCCATCATAAATTTTTCCTAATATTTCATTTGGCGGTTACTAATTTGTTCGTAAAGAAAGCTGTGTTATATTTCCAGTGAAATATCAATATGTTCATTTTGTTTTTCCTAATATTTCATTTCCATTTGAATATATTCATTTCCTTTTTCCTTCATAAAAAGAATTAATATTATTTTACATTCCCTTTTCCTTTATAATTTTTTCCTAATCATTCATTTGGTGGTTACTAATTTTTTCGTAGAGAAAAGTTGTGTTATATTTTCAGTGAAATATTAATATATTCATTCCATTTTTCATAATATACCATTTTCTTTTGAATATATTCATTTCCATTTTCCTTCATCAAAAGAATTAATATTACTTTCCATTCCTTTTTCCTAATAATTGCCAATTAATTGGCATGATTCCTTGCCAATTAGTAAAAAAATATTAATAACAGATTCCCGTGTAATATTCATTTCCTTTTCGTTCATAAAAATTTTAATATTAATTTTCATATGATTAAATTTAATATAATTATAAATTTAATATAATTATAAAAATACCCCAAAATTTAATATTAATTTATTATTATTATTATTATTATTGTTATTATTATTATTATTATTATTATTATTATTATTGACTAATAAGTTGTGAGGGAGGCAATTATTAAAAAGTAGAGAAAATTATTAAATTTAGTTTTACTTATAAAGTAAAGCAGTACACAATACTTCTCTTTAAAAAAATATCAATTACACACTAAAAAATACAGATTTAATATAGAAATATCTCTTCATAATCTGCCAGTTTAACTATCTCTTCATAAGAAATAGTAAAGTTACAATTTTCTACATCTGCAAATAAACTTCTACGCCTACAAGATTAAAAAAGTTAAAAGGAATTGATTAAAAAAATGCCACTAAGAATGTGACAATGGACAACAGTTCTTGTGTATATAAATAATAAGATGCATTTTAATAAAAAAAATAGAAATCTGATAGAATAAAAAACCACACTAACCCAATCAACTCTAACAACTATTTAGAAAATACCCCAATATCTTTTTCAACACACTTCTTCTCCATACATCAAACTCAGGAAGCAAATTATGAGACTGAGCAATCTTCTTCAAGAGAATCAACCAATTATCCATCTTAGAATTTGGTGGCGCTGCCCATCTTGGTCTCCCTCCTTGCGGCCGAGCATCACCCTCTTTCAAATGGAGAACTCCTAAAAAACAAACCATATTAAAATCTTTGTTGGCTTCAAAACTCAATGGACCCGATACAGATTGAGCAAAGGAGATCGAAACGACCTCATCGTGGCCCAAACCAACCCGGCATCATCATTGAATTTGCACCATATAGATTTTTGTTGCCTTATATCATCCATTGTTTCTTTACATCACACAACCAAAACCAAAACCAAAACCAAAACCAAAATCAAATCCGTAAATAAACGCATTTATACTTTACGTGCATACAAATTCAAAAGATAGAGTGCAGGAAGATACATACCTACGGGTGAGGATCGAGGAGATGAACAAAGAAAATGAGAGGGTTTCAAACATTTTTTGAGAAGGAAAACCGAAAACTTTTTTTTTTTTATTTTTCGAAACCGAAAACGTAATTCTAATACGAATTAGGAATCATTGTTTCCCACTTCTCTAGTTTATATGATTATGGTTACAAGCAATAGTTTATATAGAAATTAAGGAAGAGAGAGAGATAGAGGTGAAAAAGGTAAGAAATTAAGAGGGGTGGGGATGGGGAGTGGTTTAGGAAATTTGGCTGATTAGTAGGTGATATATTAATTATAATAATTATATTATTAACAAAATAATAATTATTTTAATTTAATTATATTAATTATATTATTACTAAAATGTCCTTTAGTTTGGGCGGGAAAACTGTTTCAGGCACTTCTGTTATTATATATTATATATATAGATATATAGATATGCAATATAATTGGCATTATCACCTCCGACAAAACTTACTGTGAAGTAGTGAATAGGGTTGGTACTAAAAGATTAATTAATAAACTGCAATGATGAAGAAGATTGTTAGACCTTTGGGCACAACAATCCAATTTAACAGACAGCAATGTCATACGTACAATTTTATTTTTAAAATCAAAATCGTTCATATTATTGACAATATGAGTTTGTGAGCCAAATTCTGACAAATATATCATACTATCACCCAACAAAAAAAAAAAATACTAAAACTAAAATTGCAAAAACTTGTGTGAAACCGTCTCACCATGAGACGGGTCGGGTCAAGATGCAAATTTAACACTTATATGCACAAATGTCATATTTATATGCTCAAATGTAATACTAATCAGGAATAAAATTTTTGTTACTTATTAGGGTAAATGTAATACTTTTAAGGGAAAATACAATATTTTTACATTTCGATTTAAAAGTATTACATTTTTCCTCAAAAGTACTATATTTGCCTTTATAAGTGAGAGACACTTGTCAACATTACTTATTATGAAAAATGTATTACTTTTTCTCTTATAAGTAACAAAAATTGTATTTTTGATTAGTGTTATATTTGAGCATATAAGTGTGAGATTTGCACATATAAGTATGACATTTGCATGTTGCTTCGACCCTACCCGACCCGTCTCACCAATAAATTAAAGATCCGTGAGACGGTCTCACACAAGTTTGACCCAACTAAAATAAAAACAAAAACAAAATTGAAAAGAGGATTTACCCGTTTGTCATGGTCTGTAAATCCCATCCGGACAAATCAGCAACAGTAGTGAGTGCAATTTTCCACTCATCAACTTTTTGATCATCAAATCGTTGTTGATGTCGAGCCAATGCTTTACCAAATTCGCCTGTTTGTTTACGAACCTCTAAAGGATCAACGTTGTAGAATATTGGCAGAACCACCTGTTGCAAATTTTTCTTACAATCTAGAATCTTCACTAGTTCATCAAGACACCATCTGGATTGGGCATATGTTTTGGAAAATACGATGATGGATATCTTGGACCCCTCGATGGCCTTCAATAGCTCAGCAGAGATGTTCTCACCTTTTCGAATTTCTTCATCGTCTCGAAAGGTGTTAATTCCAGCCTGACGCAAATCTTCATAAAGATGATCAGTAAAGGATTTTCGTGTCTCTCCTCTAAAACTCAAGAAAACATCATACATCCAGGCAGTAGTAGATGAAGAGGAAGAAGAAGAAGAAGAAGCCATGTTCGAAATTTAAAACACTATCTTCTATCTTGATTTGCTAGTTTCTAAAGATTTAAAGAGCTTCTTGTATATAAATGCGTGTGTGCCAAGGACCTTGTGGTCTAGTGGAATCAAACCCTTCCCTTTATACGGGAGGTGGTGGATTCAAGCCTCAGTGGAGGCAATACTAACTCTTGTACTTCAATAGGTTGAGAAAGTAGTTATGAACAGATACCGTAATGGAAATTTCCTTCCATATATTTGATTGACTTGGTCCTCTTGATAATTTCCCACTATGCCGTACCAAGCCAATAATTCTACGTAACGGGAAATGTTATGATATTGTATCCTTTTCCTAGACCCCACCTATACTTTAAATATAAATTTCATTTAAGCAATAAAACTCACTTGAATACCATCTTATTTTTTATGTTATTATTTTTTATTTTTCTAAAAAATTAAAAGTTTCCAAAAACAAAGACGTCCTTGTAATGTTGCAACTAGATCTTCGTTCATTGGCTTGGTCAAAGGGTTGTTATGCCGTGGACCCAGGTCCACCTTGCAAGGTGGACCTGATTCTACATTCACATATACTATATTCTACATTCACAATTTGTAAACTCTACATTCACACATTACAGGATTATATGTTTAGTATCCACACATTTAAAACTCTATATTCACAGGTCCTATACTCCACATTCACAACTTGAGAACTCTACATTCACATATTACAGAGCTACAAGTTGCTAGAATTTCTTAACTCTATTACAGATTCACACATGCATAACTCTACATTCACGATTTCTATACTCCATATTCACAATTTGAAACCTCCACATTCACACATTTCTGAGCCACTCTACATTCGCACAATCATAAATCTACATTCACGATTTCTATATTCTACATTCACACTTTGAAACCTCTGCATTCACACATTTTTGGACAACTCTATATTTAGTAATGTGTTTACTAATTTAATAAAAAAAAAAGACAAAAACGACGTAGTTTTGGACCCAGATCCACCTTGTAAGGTGGACTTGGGTCCACAACATAATTTGCCGTCATTTTAATCGCCCTTCTCCACCCTCATAACCAAAATTGTAACCGCCTACATAAATGCTTCCTATACATCCACCACCGCCGAGACAAATGTTGGCCCAATCAAGTTATTTTTATTTCAAGATAGTGAAATAATTTATATTTAATAGCCTCATGATAAACGATACAATACTTAATATTATCTTCTTGACTACTCCTAGTCTCCAACTAATCCACCCTCTAGACAAAATTTTCAACATCAAATTAATTAAACAAATGTAATATCTTAAACATTTCAAATATAATTTACACCACACATTCTTAATTTTGAAGTAAAAAAGTTTCTCACTCTAATAATAAGTTAAATTATATTTGTTTTTTTTATTACGAGATAATGATATAATTTATATTTAATATCAACAACATTATTCGTAGGTTGAATATTCTACTTCGTCTCCCAGGTTCTCTTAAAAATTCCTTTCCAACAATTTCTTTTCCCATATCTCGTACTAAATCATGCATCTGTAACGTTTTCCTGTTATTATTATCATAATTATTATAACATTAGGATTAGTTATAATAATATTAAGTAATTGATATGTGGTGCAACACTAATAACCTAATAACTGGACTCCTATCATGATTAGGAGTCTGGTTAGCGCCTATTGGAATACAACCACAATGATGGCCAGTGGTTATATATAGGGTCCTCACAGCTCACACTATATTCCTCATACACCATCTAGAGAGAGCTTAACCCAGCTTCCGCGAAACTCTGCTGCAGTCTGGATAATTCAACCTCGTTGATTAAGAGTTATGGATCATTCAACCTCGTTGATTAACAATTATGGCTGGAGGTTATTAGTACGATCCTGTTATCACATATTATATGGTTACATGTGATATAATTATTCTAACAGATTCCTGTATAATCTCTGCATTGTTCTATTAATTGCATATACGTGATATTTGAATATGTTGTATGCATTATACAATTAAGATACATATTTAAATTTTTTGCAATTAATTCAGGCTGCTGGAAATATTTTTTGTTGAATTTTTCCGCATCAAGAAACAATTAAACAAAAGTCAAAATTACCAAAATCAATTGGGTTATCTTGCTTGCGTCGTTTTTCTTCTCCGTCGACCTGACTGCTCGCCGGACTCCTTGTGTTCACCGGTGGCCTGTAGCGACGGCAAAAGACGACTGAACAGTGGTTGTGCTACTGACAGAGATACGAAGTCCTTCAAGGGGACCCTCAATAATTGCAGGGTTATCGGTTCTTATGAATTTAGGCCCCAAAAGTGTTGGAACACGGCATGCTAAATAACCGACTCCCGATCCTTCAAGACGAAACTTGACACTATCACCTTCAGGACCACCTTCAGAACGTGCCTACATTATTATATATGGATTACAATATGACAATTAATACTTAAACAATAACAATAATCTAATATATATATATATATATATATATATATAGCTGCTACAAAAACACAAACTGATGTTCTCTTCTCAGGGAAACATAACTAACTAACTAACCTGGAACCAGTTTTCAACCGGAGGAGTCAAACGACTGCAATTTCTTATCTCAAGCAACTGTAAGTTTTCAAGAGTCTCTAGGCCTGGAATCGGAGCCAAGTTCTTGCAGTTGGGAATATTCAATTTTTGGAGTCTTTGCAAAGTTGATATATCTGCTATTTTCTCTAATGACACACAATTTCCTGCAGAGAGAGACTCCAAAGTAGGAGGAAGATCTTTAAGTACTCTTAGATTTTGCCAGTCATCCAAGTTGAGATTTTTCAAGTTAGAAAGATCACAAAGGCTGAATGGTAAATCTTGAATATAGAAACATCCTGATAAATGTAAATTTGTCAATGAGGTCAAACTCCCAAGACCAATTGGAAGATCTCTTTCATACAGGTTGTTGCTATGAGTACTCAGTCTTTCCAACGAGCATAATTCCGCAACAGAAGGTGGAAGTAAACCAGCACTACCACGAGTAGTTCTTGTTGATCGTAGTGAACTCAAGTCCAGGTTCTTTAGATTTCTCAAACATCCCAAAGAAAAGGGCATATTTGTGATGGCAGTTGCCCTAACATTTAACTCTCTTAGTTTCCCTAAATCTCCCAACTTAGCTGGAAGCTCCTTCAATTTCATGCAAGAACCTAAATTTAAAACNAAAGCATTGCAATTCCTTATGTTAAGACATTTTAAGGATGAAAGACTCTCCATGTTCGGAAGCTCAACCAAACTTATGCAATTCCTTATGCCAAGAATTTCTAAGGATGAAAGACTCTCCATGTTCGGAAGCTCAACCAAACTTATGCAATTGCTTATGTCAAGCTCTACTAAGGATGAAAGACTCTCCATGTTTGGAAGCACAACCAAACTTTTGCAATTCCCAATACGCAACACTTCAAGTCTCTTCAAGTTTGATACAACTGCTATATTTTCCAATGAAACACAATTTTCTGCAGAGAGATTCACCAAACTAGGAGGAAGTTGTACAAGTACTCTAAGATTTTTCAAATTGTTCAAGGATAGAAATTTCAAGTTTGAAAGATGACAAAGGCTAAAGGGTAAGCTTTGATGACAATAACTCCCTGATAAATCTAAAGATACCAATGAGGTCAAATTCTCAAGAGTGATCCTAAGATCTACTTCATGTAGATAGATGTCATTCAGATATAGAAATTCCAAAGAGCACACATTTGCAACTGAAGGTGGAAAGAAACCAACACCAACACGACTTCTTCTTGACAAAAAAAGAGGTGATGATAAATTGTCAAGAAGTTGAGATGTTGATTTTAATAGTACACAATTCTTGCTCTTCCCCAGATTCAGTGTCTTTAGATTTCTCAAACATCCGAAAGAAAATGGTATATGTGAGATGGCAGTTCCATTAGCAAGTAACTCTCTTAGTTGCTCTAATTTTCCCATGTCAATTGGAAGCTCCCTCAGTTTTTCGCATTCGTCTAAACGTAAAACTTCAAGTGACTTTAACTTGCAAATGCTACTTGGAAGAACCTTGAGTTACTTGCAACCGAAGAAAATTAACTCAACGAGTCTCTCCAAACATCCAATTGATGGGTGTACCTCGACCAAACTTGAACAACGAATAAAGGATACTTTATGAAGAGTCTGTGGTCCAGTGAAGTTTGGGGTTTTCTTAAGTTGTTGACAGAAATCAAGCTTTAAGATCCTCAACCATCTAAAATGCTGTTGAAAAAAAAAAGTAGAAAAACGTTTAATCAATTTCTATTTTTCTAGTCAAAGTTCTCAATTAAGAAATATGCAATGTTAAAAAAAAACATTATACATACTAACCTCCATATTGCATTGGAATTCTTTGATATTGCTACCTTCCATGTCTAACTCAACAAGTTTCTCACAGTGAAAATCAGATTGTATGCGACTCAAGTTGCAATTGTGTAATCTAAAAAACCTAAGTTCATTCGATAAATATTTAAAAGATCCGCTGAGACACATACCATTCAATATGAGTATTCGTAACTTTACCATCTTTTTGAATACTTGTGTATTCAAAGGCACATTCTCTAGCATGTCAGAATTAACAATCATCCCTTCAATTGCTTCTGTGCCCTAAAAAAACATTTATATAACATTATTTTAGATTTTAGATAATTTGAAATCTTTGATTTTAATATAGTTAAGTATAAAAAGCAAATGAATTAACTAGAATAACTCAAATACAAAGGAAATGTGTTACCTTGTTCCCGTGAAGAACATCGAAGACATCCTTTGGGTCAATTAATCTACTTTGTTTGCCAGGCTCTCGTGGAGATTCCTTTCGAACAATTTCTCTTCCCATATCTCGTACTAAATCATGCATCTCAAGACTTTCAAACTTTCCATCCCCATTTGTTGTCAACAAGCATCTTTCAATCAAAATTCTTATTCCACTTTTAGCATAAAAACCACAAGCTTCCAATATCATAGAAGTGTCATTTTTGTCATGCCCAATAAAAAAACAAGCAATATCAAGAAAGATATTTCGAGTATCATCATCAAGTGAATCATAACTTATTTTAAGAATTTTTTGAACATCATCATGAGGTATCCCTCTTAATTTCTTAGCATCATCACTCCATTCTTGCACTAATCTTCCACGCAAATGAGAACCTATAATTGTAAGTGCTAGTGGAAGTCCACCAGTATAACTTGCTATCTTTTCGGATAGGTCAATATACTCCTCTAATGGTATAGGAACACCAAAAGCATGCGAACTCAAGAGTTGCAAGGATTCACATGGGCTTAACGTTTCTACCATGTACTTCTCGTGTGCTTCCAGGTCACTCAACAACTGAACATCTCTAGTTGTTATTATAATTGTGCTCCCTGAACCAAACCAATTCCGTTGTCCTGCTAATGATTCAAGTTGACTATTATCGTCTATGTCATCAAGAACAATAAGAACACTTTTTGATCGCAGTCTTTGTTTTATCAAACTTATTCCTTCATCAACATTTTTTATTTCAAGTTTCTTTCGGTTAAGTGTTTTGCAAAGAAGTGTCTCTTGTAAATGAACTAAACCATTGTACCCTTCAAAAACTTGTGATCTAATGTTTGCAATAAAGCAGCAGCCTTCAAACTTTTGAAAACTCAAGTTATAAATGGCTTTAGCAAGGGTTGTTTTTCCCACACCACCCATGCCAAAGATTCCAAGCATCTTGATATCATCATGTCTTTGAGCTTGCAATAAATGAAGTATATCTCTGACACGAGATTCAATTCCAATAGGATACTTTGCAACATTCATGTATGTACGACGATTTACTCCCCTCAATACCTCTTCAGTAATTTTTTTGATGAACTTTGCTTCATACCTATCACATTTTTTCAATGAATGTCAATCTAAATCACTAAAGAAATTATAGGTGGAAAACATAAAACTAAGAAATTAAATAGAGCACATGTTACCGTACACGAAATATGTATATTTAGTCTCTCTTGATTCCATTGTTTGAGGTAAACAACTCTTATAATATTTTTATTAACGGATATAATCAATCCATAATTATAATTTCTAAACGGAATTAATATTATTGAAAAATAAATTGAAATAATGCAGTTTGCAAATTCTTCTTAGCTTGTTTTACCAAAAAAAATATTAATCCATCCGTAAAGATGCTGGTATAGATGCTAGAACGCAATTATTAATTAGCGAAACTAGCTAACATAATTAATATTATTGACAACATGAGTTAGTGAGCCAAATTGTCATAAATATATCATACTATCACACACAAGAATAAAACAAAATTGAAAAGAGAATTACCCGTTTGTCATGGTTTGCAAATCCCATCCAGATAAATCAGCAACAGTAGTGAGTGCAATTTTCCACTCATCAACTTTTTGATCATCAAATCGTTGTCGATGTTGAGTCAACGTCTTACCAAATTCACCTGTTTGTTTACGAACCTCTGAAGGATCAACGTTGTAGAATATAGGCAGAATCACCTGTTGCAAATTTTTCTTACAGTCTAGAATCTTCACCAGTTCATCAAGACACCATCTGGATTGAGCATATGTTTTCGAAAATACGATGATGGATATCTTGGACCCCTCGATGGCCTTCAATAGCTCAGCAGAGATGTTCTCACCTTTTCGAATTTCTTCATCATCCCGAAAGGTGTTAATTCCAGCCTGACACAAATCTTCATAGAGGTGATCAGTAAAAGATTTTTGTGTCTCGCCTTTAAAACTCAAGAAAACATCATACACGCAAGCAATAGTAGATGAAGANACCACAAGCTTCCAATATCATAGAAGTGTCATTTTTGTCATGCCCAATAAAAAAACAAGCAATATCAAGAAAGATATTTCGAGTATCATCATCAAGTGAATCATAACTTATTTTAAGAATTTTTTGAACATCATCATGAGGTATCCCTCTTAATTTCTTAGCATCATCACTCCATTCTTGCACTAATCTTCCACGCAAATGAGAACCTATAATTGTAAGTGCTAGTGGAAGTCCACCAGTATAACTTGCTATCTTTTCGGATAGGTCAATATACTCCTCTAATGGTATAGGAACACCAAAAGCATGCGAACTCAAGAGTTGCAAGGATTCACATGGGCTTAACGTTTCTACCATGTACTTCTCGTGTGCTTCCAGGTCACTCAACAACTGAACATCTCTAGTTGTTATTATAATTGTGCTCCCTGAACCAAACCAATTCCGTTGTCCTGCTAATGATTCAAGTTGACTATTATCGTCTATGTCATCAAGAACAATAAGAACACTTTTTGATCGCAGTCTTTGTTTTATCAAACTTATTCCTTCATCAACATTTTTTATTTCAAGTTTCTTTCGGTTAAGTGTTTTGCAAAGAAGTGTCTCTTGTAAATGAACTAAACCATTGTACCCTTCAAAAACTTGTGATCTAATGTTTGCAATAAAGCAGCAGCCTTCAAACTTTTGAAAACTCAAGTTATAAATGGCTTTAGCAAGGGTTGTTTTTCCCACACCACCCATGCCAAAGATTCCAAGCATCTTGATATCATCATGTCTTTGAGCTTGCAATAAATGAAGTATATCTCTGACACGAGATTCAATTCCAATAGGATACTTTGCAACATTCATGTATGTACGACGATTTACTCCCCTCAATACCTCTTCAGTAATTTTTTTGATGAACTTTGCTTCATACCTATCACATTTTTTCAATGAATGTCAATCTAAATCACTAAAGAAATTATAGGTGGAAAACATAAAACTAAGAAATTAAATAGAGCACATGTTACCGTACACGAAATATGTATATTTAGTCTCTCTTGATTCCATTGTTTGAGGTAAACAACTCTTATAATATTTTTATTAACGGATATAATCAATCCATAATTATAATTTCTAAACGGAATTAATATTATTGAAAAATAAATTGAAATAATGCAGTTTGCAAATTCTTCTTAGCTTGTTTTACCAAAAAAAATATTAATCCATCCGTAAAGATGCTGGTATAGATGCTAGAACGCAATTATTAATTAGCGAAACTAGCTAACATAATTAATATTATTGACAACATGAGTTAGTGAGCCAAATTGTCATAAATATATCATACTATCACACACAAGAATAAAACAAAATTGAAAAGAGAATTACCCGTTTGTCATGGTTTGCAAATCCCATCCAGATAAATCAGCAACAGTAGTGAGTGCAATTTTCCACTCATCAACTTTTTGATCATCAAATCGTTGTCGATGTTGAGTCAACGTCTTACCAAATTCACCTGTTTGTTTACGAACCTCTGAAGGATCAACGTTGTAGAATATAGGCAGAATCACCTGTTGCAAATTTTTCTTACAGTCTAGAATCTTCACCAGTTCATCAAGACACCATCTGGATTGAGCATATGTTTTCGAAAATACGATGATGGATATCTTGGACCCCTCGATGGCCTTCAATAGCTCAGCAGAGATGTTCTCACCTTTTCGAATTTCTTCATCATCCCGAAAGGTGTTAATTCCAGCCTGACACAAATCTTCATAGAGGTGATCAGTAAAAGATTTTTGTGTCTCGCCTTTAAAACTCAAGAAAACATCATACACGCAAGCAATAGTACCTTTAAAACTCAAGAAAACATCATACACGCAAGCAATAGTAGATGAAGATGAAGAAGAAGCCATATTTGAAATTGAGATAGTAGATGAAGATGAAGAAGAAGCCATATTTGAAATTGAGAACACTATATATCTTCTATCTTGAGCCATATTTGAAATTGAGAACACTATATATCTTCTATCTTGATTTGCTAGCTAGCTAGCTAGTTTCTAAAGATATAAAGAGCTTGGAAAATGCCAAACTCCATGGAAATTAAGATATAAAGAGCTTGGAAAATGCCAAACTCCATGGAAATTATTTCTTAGACAACCAACCTAAGACCAAACTCCATGGAAATTATTTCTTAGACAACCAACCTAAGATTGCTATTTGTGCACTACAATATTTAGACAACCAACCTAAGATTGCTATTTGTGCACTACAATATATTTGATTGACTTGGTCTTCTTAATAATTTCCCACTAATAATTCTACCTAACGGGACCATCTCACTTATGATATATATATTGCATCCTTTTCTTAGACCCCACATATTTACGTGATATCTTACCTTTCTACCATAAATCTTATTAAGTGTTCATGATTTTTCCTTATGTAAAAACATTTTTATATCCCGAGCCCAATCCAATAGATATAAATATCACAGTAATTTAATTTTAAAAAATTATTGTTGTTGCTGTGTTTATGCAATTAAAATGAAATTTATATTTATTAAATTATTATATAGATATAAATTAATGTGTAACATGTATAAGCACATAAATATCTGAGTATACTATCTTGTGTTTTGATGCAGTTTGGTAGTAATATAGATTTGAAGAGCTTGGGTGTGGTAGACGACCGGTGACTCAGACATTTCAAAGTCAAGATAGGAAATTTCCTTCCAAAGAACGCAAAACTCAAAAGGAAAATTCTTGTACATATAGTAGCAGGTGCATCCATCTCATATGTTACGTTACGTCACTTTAATTTTCTTAGACCCCCAACTGTCCACCATTAATAATAGCAATAATGTTATAGTCTTTTTTGCATTAGCAACTCAATTGGTCGCATGGATAAAATTTGGGAAGAAAGATTAGAGATCAGTCTCTTAATTTTGACTTTATTTTTTTCTTTTTATTTATGTGACATATTTTTACAGTTAAAAGCAAAATCTTATTTATTTAATATATTCTTATTCTTTCAATGAATAATAAGGAAAAATGACATTTTTGACGTCTGAGTTTTTTCACTTTCAAAAATTTATTCAAAGTAGACCTTGTGGATGGAAAGAAATGCACTTCCCCATCTTCGTTTCTGTGTACATTAAATATTCTAAGTATCTTTGTAGCCGACGGTAGGATGAATAATAAAGATTAGTGGTTCTCTTTCTATCACTTGTTACTCTTTTAATATCTACAAACAATTATATTGATTGTATTCCCAGGACGAGAACGATAAAACGGTTCATCCGTTCATGATTTTACACTGAATAATGTACATAAAATGACAATTATATTATAATAGCTACATAATTTATTAATTGAATTGTGTCTTCAATTCCACACCATGAAAAATTCATATATTATTTTTCCTAACCATATTAAGTGCTCATGTTTTGGTACTTTGGTTCATGCCTAATTAAATTTTACCCTTGAAACCTCGCCATGAACATACATACAAAACAATAGTTATTTGCTATTGTATAGACTTTCAAATTTATACCTTAGCTAATTGATAAAATATATGATTGACTAATAAAATTGTTATACATAAACTTCTTCATTAATCCAAACCCGAATAACTTAACTTGTCCCTAAATACTTTGCCTTTTTGAATATTTGGATTAAACATGATGATTTACAAATGGTGTGTACTCTTTTTTCGCATTTATTATAATTCTCAAATATAAGCAATAATTTGTTAGAAAAGAAAAGTAAATAAAATAATTATTTTTATGAGTAAAAATGTCTATTTAATATAAATTATGAGAAATCACCACTTTTAAAATAATTGAGAGAGCTAATATGCATACTGAATCATTTAGAGAAAAAAGAAATACTATACGCATATAATTCAAGAAGAAAAAAAATATCAATTTCCCTTCAATCTATCTCATTAGTTTAAAACTAAAGTTCTAATAAATAATAAAAATAAATATAACTGGAATCGTTACTGTGAGCATAAATATAAGATGTGCAGTCCAACTATCAGCTTAGGCTTTTAGTTGAGATGGAGCACATGCTTCAATTGTTACTAACAGACAAAATTCACTATTTTGCCACTATAACAATGGGGCTGGTGCTAAGCTGTCAAGTGTACTAAAACTAAAGATTTGTGAATCTTTTGTCCATTGACTTGGTCTTTCTTAATGATTTCCCACTACATTTTACCTATGACTAAAGTTCCGGTTCGGAACTCGTGATTTCGGTTGTGAAAATGATCGAACCAAAGGTTTCAGTTTGAACTGTTGGCTTAAATTGGAATTTTTATTAGTAAAATTGCAAAACTAAGTTACTTTTGAAAGAAGAAAAAATTATGACAATAAACAATATAATTGTCATTGTCACAATGTTATCTCCAACAAAAAAAAAGAGTGGATTGGGGCTAATAGCCAGTACTAAAAACTTTTCCACATAAATCGATCAATCAAAAATAATTACGAAGAAAGTGGTCAGACCTTTCAACACAAGAATCTACAGCTGACGCTCAATTAACAATTGCTTGTTTTATGATGACCAAGCATCTTAAAAGCGCTAATAACATCAATAAGATATGAAATTTAGAGAAATTTTTAAGTAATTAGTTACTAATCTAGGTAGCTAGCTACGCATCATATCCCACGAAAATACTCTAGGATAAACTCCCAAAGGCTGCTGCAATATCTTCTGTGTCGATCTTCTCCCAAGTATTCCAGCCATTTTGCTCTACACTTGTGCATACACATCCACTGTACCACTTTTCTCCAATCATTGTTGAGACTTCAAAATTATTTCTTTTACCCTAGATAGATCCACCTTGCATTATTCCTTGAGTTTTAGCACACTAGATGATACATACTTCTTATGTGCCCGTTGTTCACATCCTGTAATTACAAGTTTGACTTGAGGCTTTTTGGTTCAGATACTTGATCTCCCTTTTGTTCCCATCCTCCAATTGACTCCATCTCCATTCAAATGGTATAATGGTAAACTTTGAAAATGGTATCTTCCCATTAAATCTAATTCTTTCAATGAGGACAAACTCCTAAGAGCAATTGGAACACCATCAACTTCATGCAAATAGTTGTCAAGAATAGTCAAAGCATTGCAATTGCTTATGTCAAGCACTACTAAGTATGAAAGACTCTCCATGTTAAGAAGCTCAACCAAACTTTTACAGTTCCTTATGTTAAGCTCTACTAAGGATGAAAGACTCTCCATGTTTGGAAGCTCAACCAAACTTTCACGATTTTCAAGAAACAGAACTTCAAGTTTTTTCAAGTTTGATACAATTGCTATTTTTCCAGTGAGATACAATTATATGTAAAGAGATTCTTCATACTAGGAGGAAATTCTACAAGTGCTCTAAGATTTTGCAAATTTTCCAAGCGGAGAACTTTCAAGTTTGAAAGATGACAAAGACGGAAGGGTAAGCTTTGAAGATAACTTCAAAGGAGCACAAATTTGCAATACACATGGATTAAAAAAGAAAAGAAAAAAGTCTCAAAAGATAATCGAGTGGGATGAAACACGATTCTTGTAAGAGAAGACCACTAGTTTGATTATTGCAAACACTTGCCACTACTTCCCCACCATTACTGCCACAGTGCCACCTCAAAATCAACTCTTCCATACTTCTTCTTCTTCTCCACACAGCATTCATCTCCAACCCAATCTGAGGCACCACTGGTTTTGCTTCTGGTAGCGATACCAACTCCATTGCAGTCACCAAAACAAAAGCCCCTCGAAAACGTTGGCACAATGCAACTGACAAATGTATCACTTCATCAAGCGAAATCTTGACACGGTCACCTTCAGAATATGCCTGCATTGTGGGATTCCATATAACAATTAGCGGATGGCTGATATCTTATTGAGTTAGCCGATTAAGTTAGCTGGTTTGGCATAGTATTAGCTAATTGTAAAATGTATTTGGTAAAATTAGTTGTTAGCTAATTACATATAAAATAACCTACAATGGCATAAATATATTATGATATTTACTTGCTGAGGCACCACTGGTTTTGCTTTCTGGTAGTGATACCAATCAACTCCGATCCATTGCCTGCAGTGACCAAAATGAAAGTCCATCAAAAACATATAAACGAATCCATGCCTCGAAAACGTTGGAATAATGCAACAGGCAAATGTTTTAATTACATAGTTAAAGCAAAATCTTGACATGCAGTCTGACTTGAGGCTTTGTGGTCCAATTTTTTTTTATCTCCAATCCCTTTTATTTCCATCATCCAATTGATTCCATCCATATCCAAATGGTATAAAAACCACTCATGTATAATTGCTCTGATCAAGTTAAATTGTACCCATCTACACAAACAAAGCAAATAAAAGCTCTTTTTTTTTTTATTTTTCTTTTTTTGAGTAAAAGACTTAATTCATTAAATCAGCAGCAAGGAAATCAACAAGAAAAAGGGGAGGGATATCAAATCATTCCCCGCAACCTGACGCAGAAACGGCTTCCCTAGCAACAGTATGGGCAACACGATTTGCAAATCGCTTAACAAAATAGAAGCGCACACCATCAATAGTGGAAGCAACTCCTTTAACATCGTCAACAATAAATCCAAATGCAGAATTTGAACACAGTCACTACATTTTAAGCATAAAAACAAAGTTAAATATGAGATAAACTAAGACCAAATATGAACTTGAAGTCATCTTTTTAATCATTCAGTGGAACTTTATAATAGAGAGAGAGAGGGAGAGAGAGATAATCACAAATTATCTTCTGCCAAGGATGGAGTTCTACATACACCTCCAATTCTTCTCCCATCAATGACTCCATCTCCATCCAAATGGTATAAAAATCACTGTTAATTGCTTTGATGATCAAATTAAATTGTACCTGTCCACACACACAAAAGCAAATAAAAGCTATTTGAACCTAATCACTAAATTTGAAGCATAAAAATATGAGGTAAAATAGGATGAAATATGAAAGTAAGTTAAGTCATATTTTTAATTAGTTAATTACGCTTTAATCAAAATAAATAAAATATAAAAAAATGTGATAATTCAAATACTGCAGTGTCGGTTCATTCATAAATTATAAATAATAAATAAATATTAAAATGACATTCAATAAACAAGAAAAAATGTAGATGTTACAGAAGTGTGGTGAAGTGTGAAGGGTGGATATACTTACAAGTTACAATAATAATAATGGGGCCTTTTTGCAGCAAATGAAAAGCTGAAGATTATAACCGCCTCTGCCGGATAAGCAAATGAAAAGCTGAAGATTATAACCGCCTCTGCCGGATAGATCTGCCGCCTCTGTCTATCGGCGCCTTCCTTTTCCTCTTCCTTTGTCCATCTTCTCCAAGGGTCATAACAGAAGGAATCAATCCCCTTGTGATTGGAAGAAAATGCCTCTACCTATCTGCACCTTCCTTTTCCTCTTCCTCTCTCCATCTTCCATATTATAGGAAGGAATGCATCCCCTTGTGGATGGAAAGAAACGCACTTCCCCTTCTCTGTTTCTATGTATTTCTGCTACACAAATTATCTTCTGCAAAGGATGGACTTCTACATACACCTCCAATACTTCTCCCATTGTTGTTGGAACCTCTAACAAGTCATACATTCTATATTTGTGCTCCTTTAGAATCCAATTAGCACCACTGCTTTTGCTTCTCACGCTCAAACCAATTCTATTCGCATAATCAATTTCATACAGGTCTGACTTGCGACTTTTTGGTTCAATTCTTGATCTTCCTTTTGTTTCCATCCTCCATTTGACTCCATCTCCATCCTCCATTTGTATAAAAATCACTCTTAAATTGTACATGTCCACACACACAAAAACAAATAAAAGCTCTTTGAACCTAATCACTAAATTTTAAGCATAAAAATATGATGTAAAATTGGATGAAATATGAAAGTAAGTTAAGTCATAGTTAATTACGCTTTAATCAAAATAAATAAAATATAAAAAATGTGATAATTCAAATACTGCAGTGTCGGTTCATTCATAAATTATAAATAATAAATAAATATTAAAATGACATTCAATAAACAAGAAAAAATGTAGATGTTACAGAAGTGTGGTGAAGTGTGAAGGGTGGATATACTTACAAGTTACAATAATAATAATGGGGCCTTTTTGCAGCAAATGAAAAGCTGAAGATTATAACCGCCTCTGCCGNATACACCTCCAATTCTTCTCCCATCAATGACTCCATCTCCATCCAAATGGTATAAAAATCACTGTTAATTGCTTTGATGATCAAATTAAATTGTACCTGTCCACACACACAAAAGCAAATAAAAGCTATTTGAACCTAATCACTAAATTTGAAGCATAAAAATATGAGGTAAAATAGGATGAAATATGAAAGTAAGTTAAGTCATATTTTTAATTAGTTAATTACGCTTTAATCAAAATAAATAAAATATAAAAAAATGTGATAATTCAAATACTGCAGTGTCGGTTCATTCATAAATTATAAATAATAAATAAATATTAAAATGGCATTCAATAAACAAGAAAAGATGTAGATGTTAAAGAGGTGTGGTGAAGTGTGTTGGAGGACAAGGCCAAAGCTACCAGCTGAAGAAGGGAAGATATTTCTAGAAGGGCACATGATAAAAAGACGCATGTGTCCTTCTAGAAATATCTTCCCTTCTTCAGCTGGTAGCTTTGGCCATGTCCTCCAACAAAATGTGAAGGGCAGATATACTTACACGTTACAATAATAATAATGGGGCCTTTTGCAGCAAATTAAAAGGTGAAGATTATAATCGCCTTTGCCGGATAGATCTGCCGCCTCTGTCTATCTGCACCTTCCTTTTCCTCTTTCTTTGTCCATCTTCTCGCAGCAGGGTCATAACAGAAGGAATCAATCCCATTGTGATTGGAAGGAAACGCCTCTGTCCGCCTCTACCTATCTCCACCTTCCTTTCCTCTTCTTCTCTCCATCTTCCTTATTATAGGAAGGAATGCATCCTCTTGTGGATGGAAAGAAACGCACTTCCCCTTCTCTGTTTCTATGTATTTCAGCTACACAAAATATCTTCTGCCAAGCATGGACTTCTACATACACCTCCAATTCTTCTCCCATCATTGTCATTAGAACGACAAAGGAGTCCCACTGCTTTTCCATTAGAATCCAATTAGCACCACTGCTTTTGCTTCTCACACTCAAATCAATTCTATAACGACCATCATCAGCATAATCAATTTCACTGGGATCAATCACATTCACCAGCATTTTAAGGTCCCCAAAATCGCAGCATATTATACCCCGGTCAACTACTCCCACATAAATATAGACACTATCATCTTTGGGATGTACCTACATTACGGAATACAGACATACAATATAACAATTAATAATACCATAACTAGCTATTACCATCTATTCTAATATAATATCAGATTTAGATGAAGGAAACATATATATATATATATATATATATATATATATATATATATATATATATATATATATATATATATATATATATATATAATTAACTAACCTTGAACCACTTTTCAATCGAAGGAATCCTCAAACTGCTGCAATTTGCTATCCCAAGATATCGTAAGGATTCAAGACTCTCCAAGCCTGAAAGCTCAACCAAACTTTTGCAGTTCTGAATATCTAGTTCCCAAAGTCTTTTCAAGTTGGATAGATATGCTATCTTTTCTAATGAGACACAATTCTTTGCAGAGAGTATCCCCAAATTAGGAGGAAGTTGTGGAAGTGATCTAAGATTCTGCAGATCGTCCAAGAAGAGTCCCTTCAAATTGGAATATTGATGGCAAAGGCTTAATAGTAAACTTTGAAGATAATAACTTCCCATTAAATCTATTTCATTCAACGAGGAGGACAAACTCCTAAGAGCAATTGGAAAATCTTCTTCATGCAAATAGTTGTCGGGAATACTCAAAGCATTGCAATTCCTTATGTCAAGACGTTTTAAGGATGAAAGATTCTCCATGTTTGGAAGCTCAACCAAACTTTCACAGTTTTTAAGATCCAACCTTTCAAGTTTCTTCAAGTTTGATACAGTTACTATTTTTTCCAATGAGACACAATTTTTTGCAGAGAGCTCCACCAAACTAGGAGGAAGTTCTACAAGTACTCTAAGATTTTGGAAATTCTCCAAGTAGAGAGCTTTCAAGTTTGAAAGATGACAAAGGCGGAAGGGTAAGCTTTGAAGATAACAACTTCTCCCTAATAAATGTAAATATACCAATGAGGTCAAATTCTCAATAACTTCAAAGGAACACGAATTTGCAACTGAAGGTGGGAAAAACACAACACCATCACGTGATTTCTTAGTGTACTTACACAGATACAGTTCCTTTAGATTTCTCAAACATCCCAAAGAAAATGGTATATGTGAGATGTCAGTTTCATAAGCATGTAACTCTCTTAGTTGCTCTAATTTTCCGAAGTCAAATGGAAGCTCCCTTAGTTTTACGCAAAAACTCAAATTTAAAATTTCAAGTGATTTTAACTTGCAAATGCTACTTGGAAGAACCTTGAGCTTCTTGCAACTGTAAAAATTTAACCCGACAAGTCTCTCCAAACATCCAATTGATGGGTGTACCTTGACCAAATTTGAACACCGGTAAAAGGATGCTTTTCGAAGAGTATGTGCCCCAGTGAAGTTTGGTGTTTTCTTAAGTTGTTTACAATTATCAAACTTTAAGATCCTCAAGCATCTAAAATGCTGTGAAAAAAAAAAAAGTAGAGAAAGGTTTAATCAATTTCTATTTTTCTAGTCAAAGTTCTTAATTAAGAAATATGCAATGTTGAAAGAAACATTAGACATACTAACCTGCATATTGCATTGGAATTCTTTGATATTGCTACCTTCCATGTCTAACTCAACAAGTTTCTCACAGCGAAAATTAGATGGTATGCAACTCAAATTGCAATAGTGTAATCTAAGCAACCTGAGCTCATTGGATAAATATTTAAAAGATCCGCTAAGACACGTACCATTCAATATGAGTATTCGTAACTTTACCATCTTTTTGAATATTTGAGTATTCAAAGGCACATTCTTTAACATGTTAGAATTTACAATCATCCCTTCAATTGCTTTTGTGCCCTATAAAAATAAAACATTTATATAACAATATTTTAGATTTTAGATATTTTGAAATCTTTGATTTTAATAAAGGTAAGTATAGAAAGCAAATGAATTAACTAGAGTAATTCAAATACAAAGGAAATGTGTTACCTTGTTCCCATGAAGAACATCAAAGACATCCTTTGGGTCAATCAATCTACTTTGTTTGCCCGGCTCACATGAAGATTCTTTTCGAACAATTTCTCTTCCCAAATCTCGTACTAAATCATGCATCTGAAGTGTTTCAAACTCTCCACCTCCACATGTTGTCAACAAGCATCTTTCAATCAAAATTCTTATTCCACTTTTAGCATAAAAACCACAAGCTTCCAATATCATAGAAGTGTCATTTTTATTTTGCCCAATAAAAAAACAAGCAATATCAAGAAAGATATTCTGAGTGTCATCATCAAGTGAATCATAACTTATTTTAAGAATTTTTAGAACATCATCGTGAGGTATCCTTTCTAATTTCTCAGCATCATCACTCCATTCTTGCACTGATTTGCCACGCAAATGAGAACCTATAATTGTAAGTGCTAGTGGAAGTCCACCAGCATAACTTGCTATCCTTTCGGATAGTTCAATATACTCCTCTAACGGTATAGGAACACCAAAAGCATGCCAACTCAAGAGTTGCAAGGATTCATCATGGCTTAACATTTCTACCATGTACTTCTCATGTGCTTCCAGGTCACTCAACAACTGAACATCTCTAGTTGTTATTATAATTGTGCTCCCTGAACCAAACCAATTCCGTTGTCCTACTAATGATTCTAGTTGACGAGTGTCGTCTATGTCATCAAGAACAAGAAGAACACTTTTTGATCGCAGTCTTTCTTTAATCAAACTTATTCCTTCATCAACATTATCTATTTCAAGTTTCTTTCCATTCAGTGTTTTGCAAAGAAGTTTCTCTTGTAGACGAACTAAGCCATTGTACCCATCTGAAGCTTGTGATCTAATGTTTGCGATAAAGCAACAACTTTCAAACTTTTGAAAACTCAAGTTGTAAATGGCTTTGGCAAGGGTTGTTTTTCCCACACCACCCATGCCAAAAATTCCAATCATCTTGATATCATTAGCTTTTTGAGTTTGCAATAAATGAAGTATATCTCTAACACGAGATTCAATTCCAACGGGATACTTTGCAACATTCATGTATGTACGATTCACTTCCCGCATTACCTCTTCAGTAATTTTTTTGATGAACTTAGATTCATACCTATCACATTTTTTCCAATGAATGCATGTCAATCTAAATCATTAAAGAAAATATACGTGGAAAACATAAAACTAAGAAATTAAATACAGCACACGTTATTACAGAACACGAAATATGTATATTTAGTCTCTCATGGTTCCATTATATTGTTTAATTTGAGGTAAACAACTCTTATAATCAATCCATAATTATAATTTCTAAAAGGAGTTAATATTTATGACAAATAAATAGAAATACACAGTGCAGATTCTTCTTAGCTTGTTTTACCAAAAATATTAATCCATCCGTAAAGATGCATGTATAGATGCTAGGACGCAATTATTAATTAGCGAAAGTAACATAATTAATATTATTGACAATATGAGTTTTTTTTTTCTATTGGCAATATGAGTTTGTGAGCCAAATTCTGACAAATATATCATACTATCACCCAAAAAAAAAAAATTTGAAAAGAGGATTTACCCGTTTGTCATGGTTTGTAAATCCCATCCGGACAAATCAGCAACAGTAGTGAGTGCAACTTTCCACTTATCAATTTTTTGATCATCAAATCGTTGTCGATGTCGAGCCAATGCCTTACCAAATTCGCCTGTTTGTTTACGAACCTCGGAAGGATCAACGTTGTAGAATATAGGCAAAACCATCTGTTGCAAATTTTTCTTACAGTCTAAAATCTTTACTAGTTCATCAAGACACCATCTGGAATGGGCATAAGTTTTGGAAAATACGATGATGGATATCTTGGACCCCTCGATGGCCTTCAATAGTTCATCGGAGATGTTCTCACCTTTTCGAATTTCTTCATCGTCTCGAAAGGTGTTAACTCCAGCCTGACGCAAATCTTCATAAAGATGATCAGTAAAAGATTTCCGTGTTTCTCCTCTAAAACTCAAGAAAACATCATACACCCATGCAGTAGTAGATGAAGATGAAGAAGAAGAAGCCATATTTGAAATTGAGAACACTATATATCTTCTATCTTGATTTGCTAGTTTCTATAGATTTAAAGAGCTTGATAAATGCGTGTGTAGACAGACGATACCGTAATGGAAATTTCCTTCCGGCCACTGCCAAACTCAATGGAAATTTCATAGACAATCCAACGTAAGATTGCTATGTGTACACTACCATATATTTGATTGACTTGGTCTTCTTAATAATTTCCCACTACACCAATAATTCTACGTAATGGGACCATCCACATAAAAGTATAAAACGTTATGATATTTTCCAGCAATCATTCACGTGGACATGTTTTAACTTTTGTCTTTTTCCTAGACCCCACATGCATCGTGAATTGCGTCCTTAGTAGTGAAATTTTTTTTTTTTGTAATTTTTGAAAAGTTTTTGTAAGTGTGATTAGAAAAGAGAAAATAATGAGAGGAAAAAAACATTCTGTGCACGAAACGAGCACAACAACTGTCCCTTCTCTTATATTTGCACTGTTCCAAAATACCTCTCTTGCATATGATCCCCGTTCTTCTAATTCCTCCTTTCTCTTTCTATCATGTCATACATTACTATTCCAAATGGAAAATACTTGGTAGACTCTCATTTTATTATACTCCCAACCTTTACTCCCTCTCACATGTTCTTGATGTAGATACTTTCCTGTGGACCCACCTCTCACATGTTCTTGATGTAGATACTTTCCTGTGGACCCAAATAATGAAAATAATCAATCCTTGTTTTCCACCTCAGATAAGAGAGTAGAATTTGGGAGTATGTATACTAGAACTCATTCCAAAAACCCACAATAAACCATTGATGGTGATGCCACAAAGACAGTTTTCCATAATACATCCAAACACTGAAAATGAAACTGTTTTCCGAAAAATGACTCATTTTCCAGAAGTCATTTTTCTACTTTCCAAACGGACCTAAGTGTTCATGATTGGTTCAAAAAAAAAGTGTTCATGATTTATCCTTAAGTAAAAATGTTTTTATATCCTCATCACTGCCAATAGATATAAATATCAAAATAATTTAATTTTAAAAATGATTATTGTTCGTGTTGTTTATGCAATTAAAATGAAATTTACATTTATTAAATTATTATATATAGATATAAGAGTTAATTTCTTTTTTAGTCTTAGATTGATAGATGACAGTCTATTTTAGTTTTTTTAATTTATCAGAACTTTCACATTGGTCCTAGTATTATTATGACATGACATTTTTTGTTCCCCGTTAACAAAATCGTTCTATTAACCCTTTTACACAACTTTCACTCTTCTCTAAAACTCAAGAAACCATAGTACGACCAGACCGTGAATGATGAAGAAGAAGCCATAGCTGAAATTTATCTGAGTATACTATCTTGATTGTGTCTTGGTTTGCTAGCAGTTTGGTAGTAATCTATAGATTTGAAGAGCTTGGGTGTAGTAGACGACCGGTGACTCAGACATTACAAAGTCAAGATAGGAAGTTTCCTTCCAAAGAACGCGACACTCAAAAGGGAAGTTCTCGTAGGTCACTTGATAAGGGCCTAGCATATTTCCACTAGTATTTATCTCCTAGTCTTGACCTTTTGTTTTTAAATCAATAAA
Organism: Ipomoea triloba; assembly: GCF_003576645.1. Taxonomy (NCBI): domain Eukaryota; kingdom Viridiplantae; phylum Streptophyta; class Magnoliopsida; order Solanales; family Convolvulaceae; genus Ipomoea; species Ipomoea triloba. Next base: position 26,334,583 of record NC_044922.1, on the reverse strand, counting down.
TATTATATTTTGTCTTCAAAAAGTATTATATTTTTTAGGAATAAGGGTCAAATAAACCACTGACTATACACAAAACTACAATTAGGCCATCGAACTCGAAAATATTGCAATTGGGTCCCTAAACTACACAAACACATGCAATTATGTCCAATTTGACCTGTTTACCTACAATTGTGATAACGTGGCGGTTACCAATTTTTAAAATAAAATTTTAAATAATTTTAATTAAAATAATTAAATAATTTAAATAAATAATAAAAAAATAAAATAAAAAATAAAAAAACAGATGAACTGCCGGAGACGGATCGTCTCCGACAGCCTTCGTCTCCATGGCTGGAGACGAAGGTCTTCGTTTCCGGCCATGGAGACGGTCTTCGTCTCTAGTGCCAGGGTCCTGGTCTCCATGGCCAGGAGACGAAGGTCTACGTCTCCATGGCCGGAGACGAAGACTGCCGGAGACGATTCCGCGTCTCCGGCAGTTCTGTTTTTTTTTTTTAATTTAATTATTTTATTTAAAATTATATTTAAAAAATTATTTTAAAAATTGTTATCCGCCACGTCAGCACAATAATAGGTAAACAAATTAATTTGGACTTAATTGCATGTGTTTGTGTAGTTTAGGGACCCAATTGCAATCTTTTCGAGTTCGATGGCCTAATTGTAATTTTGTGTGTAGTTCAATACAGTAGTCTATTTGACCCTTATTCCTATTTTTTATTATAAGCATAAACATTTTTATTTCTTATTAGTAAAACTCAAACACACACTGAGCTCTTTTACTTTTATTTATTTTTAGTTAATCAGCATGTTTTGTTTTTCTATTCTGCCCTTTCTTCTTTAATTTTTTAGTTTTTCGTCTCAATTTCTAGTTTCTGAGTACAAAATTTCTAGTTTGATCAATTTGTCTAAAATGTGATTTGAGTTTTGTTTATAACTATGCAATGAAATCTATCTTTCTTCCTAAGGACGTATATAGTTGTCTTCATGCCTTTCCTCTGTTGTGAGGTGTGCCTTCTTTTGCTCACTACGCACAAGGATCGGAGCCCCTCATTTTGAGAGCTTGCTCTCACACTGTCGCTGGTAAGACTCGACTCGATCATTGATCTCTTGTGACAAAATTTTATCTCCGTGACAATTGAGCTACACATACTTGCAAAGTGCAAACGCGTTACATAATCCTACTTTTATCTATCGATTAGCTTGGTGTTATAGTAGAAGCGCTATTTTTTTTGGTAACGAGGAAAGCATGTAGCCACTATCTGAGATTGTGCACTAAATCGCTAGCCAGTAAAGAACTACAATGAGGTAATTAAACCAATCTAGGTTGTCATTTTCCAATAAATATTATTTTTATTTTATTTGAGATGGTTCTTTATTTAAAAATGTTGTTAAAATAGCTTGAAGCTCCTCCGGCATTTGATGGGCACCTAAGCCACTGGTAAGGTGGATCTTTGACATAAGAATTTTTTAATATACTTAAAATACATTTTTTTTTGAAGGTAAATGTAGTTATTCCATTAATTCATAACATAAAACGTATAAATCAATGATCAATGAAATGGTAAACCATTCCTTACAGTCAGACATAGAAACAACTTTTCTAACTATGCTATAGAAAACTTGAACCGCAGACTGTTTCATAACTATGAAGCTATGTTCATTCAGGGAGCTTAAAGCTTTATTAAAGATCTGGGTCTTCGTCATCATTTTTTTTTGCTCGCCCAGGATAAGATCAACATTTGTCGAAACTAAGTGCATCTCGCCCAGGATAAGATCAACATTTGTCGAAACTAAGTGCATTATTTTTTTTTTTAACACATTAAAGCTAAGGTTTAGTTTTTGAAGGTACATTATTTTATTTTTTTTAGATCAAGATGGAGGTGGCCGGCAAACTCTAGGTACCTTAATATGTATCCCTCTCGCTAACTCTTCTCAGCCAAGTGCAGCTCAGAAGGTACATTATTTGAGTACTAAAGGTACATTATATTATTTTGTATACTTTAAATAATAAATAACATTCAATATACAAATGATGTATCTTAAGTATATTAAAACTGAAGGTCCACAATATAATTTTCCCTAAGCCACCTAGACATGCCTAAATGCACAACTAAAAGAACTTGATTTTTTTTTTTTTGTTTGTTTTGGGTATAACAAGCATTCCTCCCTTAAAATATAGATGTCCAATAGCACATAATACTCTATACACGTATAATATATATATATATATATATATATATATATATAATACTCCTTTAACCATAACACATATGAACAAAGCAATATAATCAAAATTAAAATAAATAACAGCCAAGTTAGATGCCTAATTAGCTCATTGCATAGAAGGTTTATTTCCCCTTCTTCTTTTTAATCTAGGGGTGCCTAGACGGGCTTTTTTACAACATTCTTATTTAAATATAGTTCGAGGAGTACATGCATTCAAGCAAACAGCGCAGCTATGTCACTTTTTTTTTTTTAATGCAAGAAAAAGGGATTTAGGTGTAAATAGGGATTGGAGATTGGTTGCTATCCATCATTTTGCTTGTAATAAGGCCTATGAATTGCCCAATTTGAAGAAGTTGACAAGTTTTTGCCACTAACTGCTGTAATTTGGCTTGCACTTTGAGATAATATTACACATTAAGTTGACATATTATAGACAATGCTTTTATATTATATAATGCATCATTTTTTTCCACCAAAATTGATACAACATTTGGAGGTCAAGATCTAGATGTATAGATTGTGGGATCAAATTAGTGAAAGTGACACAACATTAAACCACTTAACTTAGGAGGAAAGGACAATGCAGAGTTCTTTCTAATGGAATTAAAATCAAAATCAACTATTCCATACATAACAAGTTGATTCAAATAGTGTCGGCAGCCACTGCTTGGTTGTGCACAATTTATAAAATCTTAGCTCTCCGAAGCTCAATTTTTGAATCTTCAAAGCCTTCATAACCTTTCGATTAATATATTTTTCTTATCAACATACCTAGCTAGTATGTTGTAAATGATTTTGAAAATTGAAAAAATAAAATATATCGATTAAATTCTTACCTGGTGATGATTTTTTCATCACTTTAATTTCTAGGGCACATCGGTAATGAAGTTGCTAACAAAAAAAAAATTGAATTTTTTTACATACTTCAATATTTATATATATTTTTTAGAGTTTATTACCAAAATGGTCCATCGACTATTGCGAAATTACCAATTTGGTACTCAACAATTTAACTTGACCAATTAAGTCCCTCGACTTTGAAAAATTTAACTAATTTGGTCCTCCGTTTATTTTGCTGTTAAACATCCGTTAAATCAGGACCAAATTGGTAATTTTGCTATAGTCAAGGGACCAAATTGGTAATTAATTTTTGGGATAAAATACAAATAAGTCATCGTACTATTTGGAAACAAGCAATTAAGCCATCCAACTCAAATAACCCCAAATAAACCATTGAAGTCAAAAAAATAAAGCAATTGAGCGACTAAAACCGAAAAAAAAAAAGAGCAATTAACCCATTTTAAAAATTTCCGGCGACAAATTTCGGCACCGACAATCATTTCAAGTGGTCGCCGACGGTCGCCATTTTTGGCAAGGGCGACCAGAAACCGCCGGTTGCCGGAAATGGTCGTTGGTGTCGAAATTTGTCACCGAAAATTTTAAAAATGGGTTAATTGCTTCTTCTTTTTTTTTTTTTTGGGTTGCAGTGGCTCAATTTCTTTATTTTCCTGAGTTCAATGCCTTATTTGGGGGTTATTTGAGTTGGATGACCTAATTACTTGTTCCCAAATAGTACGATGGCTTTATTGTAGTTTATCCCTTATTTTTTCACTTAAATGGTCCCCTGACTATAGCAAAATTACCAGTTTGGTCCTGATTTAACGGATATTAACGGAAAAATAAACGGAGGACTAAATTGGTTAAATTTTTCAAAGTCGAGGCACTTAATTGGTCAAGAAAAATTGTTGAGCACCAAATTGATAATTTCGCAATAGTCGAGGAACCATGGCAAAATAGTGGAAATGAATCAGATGAGGAACACTTTGGGTAAAATCATAGTGGAAATGAATCAGATGAGGAACACTTTGGGTAAAATCATAACAAATGGCAAGCAAAATAATTAAGCTTAAATGCAAGGTTAAAATATTAAAGCACTTGTATATCAACCTGCATGTCTAGTTGTCTACCATCAACCACATCTCTGTTCTAAGTATTTGAAATGGACAAAGTAGGTGTAGAGGATGGAAATGTGCATCCGCTCTCACCATCTTCTTATTCTTCTGAATTGTTGATTCTTCAATTCCTGCATTCACAACATTATATTGCTAAATGAAATCATTTTGGACCCTCCAATTTCATAACATTAAGCTATACTAGCTAGTAGCTACACATCATAGCCCAACAAAAATACTTCAAAGGAAAAACGTAACTCACAAATACATGTTATGTGTCTTCTCCTACTCCAGCCGTCCTACTCTTAATTATACACTTTTGTGCATACGTACACCTTCAATCATTGTTGAGACCTCAAAATCAATTCTTTTATCTTGTATAGAGGGTCCACCTTGCTTTGTTCCTTGACTTTCAGCACACTAAGAGGGTCCACCTTGCTTTGTTCCTTGACTTTCAGCACACTAGTTTGGTATACCTTCTATTTTTCCAATTAATGAAACAATTTTTTACAAAGAGATGCTCCAAACTAAGAGGAAGTTATAGTAGTGCTCTTAGATTTTGCCAATCATTTAATATATATGAGACTTCTCAAATTATAAAGATGGCAAAGGCGGAAGGGTAAGCTTTGAAGATACCAACTTTTCCCGATGTCACCTTCACTCACAACATGCATGCCTGCATTATATATTAATGCATTCCATATAAGAGTTAATTTTTTTTTTTTGAATACAACTGACCCTATTACATTGCAATTTGTAAGCTCAGCTAACCTTTTGCAGGTGGGATAATACAACTTTTCCCGTCTTTTCAAGCTTGAGCTAGTCCGTCACACAGTCTTCCTAGTGTGATTTATCCAAAAAAGAGCAACTCTTGTGATTAACTAGAAGAGGTCAATAACAAGAGAAAAATCACACTCAATCAAAAGATACATTAGAAAATATCTGCATGATCAATATATTAACAACATTCAATTCTTACCAAACTTTTTATTTTTAAGTTGGTTCATCTTGCTGAAACCCCCTTTTGGATGGAAAGAAACGCACTTCCCCATCTTTGTTTCTGTGTATGTCAAATAGACTATGTACCTCTATAGGATTGAATTCTGCATACATCTCTAATACTTCTTCAACTATTCTTGGGAACTCAAAGTGAATTCTTTTAAACTCACTTAACCTCAAACCTGCAATTTTCACCATCCATCTTCTTATTCTTCTTAATTGTTGATTCTCCCTGTATTCACAACATTGCTAAATTAAATCATTTTGTACCCTCCAATTCCATAACATTAAGCTATACTACCTACACATCATAACCCAATAAAAATACTTAAAAGGAAAAACTTAACTCAGAAATGCAACTTGCTTGTTGTGTCTTCTCCTACTCCAACCATCCTGCTCTTATACACTTGTTGTGCATACTATACGTACACCTCCAATCATTCTTCAGACCTCAAAATCAATTCTTTTACTCTATACATAGGGGTCCACCTTGCTTTGTTCCTTGACTTTCAGCACACTGGATGGCTCATGTACTTATATGTGACTCTTTACATCCTGTACACGTACAATTCTAACTTGAAGCTTTTTGGTACAATTCTTGATCTCTGATCCCTTTTGTTTCCACCATCCAATTGTCTCAATCTATATATCCTGTACGTACAAGTCTGACTCAAATATGTATAGTATTTTATATGGTTGTTATATGCACTACTACATAAACACCTTTTAACGTCGGTTATTTTCTAAATATAACGTCCGTTATTTTGCGACTTAGTTCTTGCCGTCGTCGATTTTCTAAAATTGATGTCGTATTTCATTTAAAAAAAATATGATGTTGATTTTTTAAAAAACCCACAATGTATCTCTTTCTCTTAAAAAAAAAAAGATTCATATGCAAAACAGAGGTTTAAAACCAAAGGTTATCAAACAAAAAAAAAAAACCTAAGATTCGGATTGTACATGTGCAACAAAAGAGAACAGACAAATCTCTGAAGATATTAGATACTCCGTATATTTTATGGTCTTACCAACAGATGTTGAACACAAGAATGCTCAAAATGCTGAAATCTGTCAAGTGGGAGACACTTGGGCATAGAGTGAATATGCTGGAAATTAAATATATTAAATGATCACTTCTTGAAGAGTAATTGCAGAAACTCAAAATGTGGACTGTTATCTCCAATTACTGTCAAAAGATTATCCTGCAAACAAGAGAGTACTGATCTTATCAAATTCTGATGATGAATAACCCAACTAAAAGAATACTAATGGAATATCAATCCACTTGCATACAAATCACATCTTACACCTTAGAGACAACGTTCTTAGCTTTTTCACCGGACTGCACGAGCCACACCGCCGTCTGGATCCATCCCGTACATACAGGTCTGACTTGTGACCTTTTGGTTCAATTCTTGATCTTCCTTTTATTTTCATCCTCCATTTGATTCCATTTCCATCCAAATGGTGTAAAAATCACTCTTAATTGCTTTGATCAAATTAAATTGTTCCTGACCACAGTCCACACACAAAAGCAAATAAAAGCTCTTTGAACCTAATCATTAAATTTTAAGCATAAAAATATGATGGAAAATAGGATGAAATATGAAAGTAAGTTAAGTCATCTTTTTAATTAGTTAATTACGCTTTAATCAAAATAAATAAAATATTTTTAAAAATGTGATAATTCAAGTCTGACTTAAATATGTATAGTATTTTATATGGTTGTTATATGCACTACTACATACACACCTTTTAACGTCGGTTATTTTATAAATACAACGTCGGTTATTTTGTGACGTAGTTCTTGCCATTGTCGATATTGTAAAATTGATGTTGTATTTCATTTTTAAAAAAATACGATGTTGATTTTTTAAAAAAACCCACGATATATCTCTTTCTCTTAAAAAAAAAAAAAGATTCATATGCAAAACAGAGGTTTAAAAGCAAAGATTATCAATAATTAACTCAAATTAAAATATCAACATTGCCTTTTTTAAGTTGTGTTGAAATTCGTGAAATTTGAGCGAGCTCAACAATGGCGGTGCCGCCACAGGCGGCCTCAACCCTCCCTCTCCCCAAATCTTTCGCAGACATACTCTCATCGCCTTCCTCTAGCTCTATTTCACTCAAGCCTCCTGAACGATTCAAAGGTATGCTGGCGATCTCTTTCTCGAAGCAAGAAATTGAACTTTTTGCTCAAAGTTACAAATTTGCTTTGATTGGAAAATTCCCCCATGGTCGCCCAAACCATGGCGGTCTTTCGAAAATCCTTTGATGCTATCGGTTTTGGGGGAGTCTGCTCCATCGGACTCATAGATCAGAAACACTTTCTCCTCAACTTTGACCGGGAAGACGACTTCCAAAGATGTTGGCTCCGTAAATCTTGGTCAATCAATGGATTTCAAATGAAAGTCTTCAAATGGTCGCCAGATTTCCGACCAGATATCGAATCCCCAGTTGTCCCAGTCTGGATTGCGTTGGAAGGTCTCCCAGCTCACCTTCAAGATAAAAGGGCAGTCTTCGCTATTGCAAATTTGATTGGTAAGCCTCTTAAAGTTGACTCTTCAACTCTTTCCCATAATCGTCCATCGGTAGCAAGAATTTGTGTGGAATTGGATGTTTCAAAACTTTTGCCGGATGTAGTTTGGATTAACAATGGTGAGTATGGTGGTTTCTCTCAACCTATAAAATATGAGTTCATTCCAGATTATTGCACTGATCGCAAAAAATTTGGCCATTTGAGAGATGCTTGTAACCGCCATCAGAAACAACCTCATATTTCCAAAACCCAGACATCAGAACAAACTACAACACCCTTACCCCCTACCGTGGCACCTCCTAAAAAAAGATGGAGAAAGATAGATCCCCAAAGGAATCTTGTGGCTCCTCTGTTTGTAGATAACCCTCACCCCGAACCTTCCTCACTCGACCATGAGGATATTCCAGAATCTGCACAAACTGCGGACGCTGAACCACCCTTAACAAATTCTCTTAGCACAACTCAAGACCTCCTTGATTTCTCATCAAGCCCCACTCTCGGCAGGACCCTCATAGATGATCAATGTATCCCTAATATAATCAAAGATTCCTCTCTTGGTCATCTATCAGAAGGAGAGCAGTTTCAAGTCAGCAAACATTTCTCTAAAGCTTTGCTTGACTCCTGGAAGAAAGACAGCAAACTCTTCTCAAGGAAACTTTTAAACCTCCTCAATGATGATACCCCAGATGATGGTTTCATCCCGGTCACAGGAAAAAAACGAAGACCAAGGAAGGACTACTCGACTAGTATCCCCTCCGTTACTACCAGATTGGCGGATGGGACTCTCTCAAAGGTTTCCTTCCCTCGTCGTTGGAAATGAAGCTAATGATATGGAATATCAGGGGTCTATTGTCTTCACGTCGTAGACTCCGAAGAATTATGCAACGTGAAAACCTTTCCCTTTTAGCAATTATGGAACCTTTTCTCTCGTCTGATCAAGCCGATGATTATTCAAGAAATCTTGGTTTTCATTCCTTTTTCTGTTCAAACCGCAGTAAATTATGGCTCTTCTGGCAGGACTCTTTTCATCTTGATGTTATCTTGGACTCCGACCAATTTATTCACTGCCGACTTTGTTACTTACCGTGGAGTTTCACTTTTGATTTTGTAGCTGTGTATGCTAAACACAGTAGAGGTGAGAGACAAGTACTTTGGACCCAGCTAAGCACCACCATCTCTACATCAATACCAGTTCTCATTGGAGGAGATTTCAATGTTATTGCCTCAATAGCAGAATACAAAGGCAATGCAATACCAGACATAGGATCAATAGCCGACTTCTCTTCTTTTATCTCATCACACTCTCTGCTTGATCTTCCCACTCTTGGAGGACAGTTCACTTGGACGGGAAACCGGTCTTCGGGTCAAGTATGGAAAAAGCTTGATCGTTTTCTCCTTACTCCAGAATTTCGAGACTTCTTTACGGGAGTTACAGGTGTCCTTCTTAATAGAACATCATCAGATCATTCACCTGTAATCTTCTCTGGCATCAATACACAACTGTCAACCCCCAAACAATTTAGATTCCAGAAAATGTGGATTTCTCACAAGAATTTTTATGACTTTGTTAGTAATAATTGGCAGGAACCGATTGAAAGTTTTGGAATGAGGGCCTTTTCTTTCAAACTTAAAAGACTGAAAGTGAATCTTCGAGAATGGAATTGGTCGGTGTTTGGGAACATTTTTGATAGGGTTAAGGCAGCTGAAGACGCTGTCTCAGAAGCTCAATCTAGATTCGAAGAGGAACAAAATGAAGCGACACGAGAAAATCTTAATCGTGAACAAGCTCTCCTTCTTCAAGCATTGAGACAAGAAGAAATTTTCTGGAAACAAAAAGCTCGGATTAAATGGTTACGAGAAGGAGACGCCAATACAGCTTTCTTTCATGCTACGGTTAAAGACCGAATCCGAAGACAACGAATCTGTGGAGTGCGAGACTCTTCTGGTCGTATTATTACGGAACAAGAAGAAATCCAAAAAGAAGCTGTGAATTATTTCACGAACCTTTACCAAGAAGAAGATTGCTCAGACATCAACGAACTTCTAGAATATGTCCCAACCCTTCTTTCTGCAGAAGACAACCAATATATCCACTCCAGAATCTCTCTCGAGGAAGTGAAATCTGCTATATGGAATTTAAACCCAGATAGCACTGCTGGACCGGATGGTTTCTCGGGCTCTTTCTTTCGCTGTTGTTGGGACATCATTAAAACTGATCTCCATCTAGCATTTCTTGAATTCTTTGCAGGTGTACCAATCCCACAGGCTATTGCCAGTGCCCAACTAGTGCTTATTCCAAAAAAATCAAATCCAGAAAGCTTTGCGGACTTCCGGCCAATCTCCCTTTGCTCCTTTGTTAGCAAGGTTTTCACACGTATCTTAGCAACCAGATTGAGAAACATCCTGCCAAAAATAATTTCTCAAGAACAATCCGGTTTTGTTAAGGGAAGATCAATCCAAGATAATGTTCTTATGGCCATGGAACTTATCCAATCAATAGACAAGAGGTGCCGAGGAAGTAATGTAGCTATCAAGCTGGATATGATGAAAGCTTTTGATCGTATAGCATGGCCTTTCCTGCGTGCTATACTTCTTAAATTTGGTTTCTCATCATCCTTTGTAGCTCTGGTGATGAACATTCTAACCACTACTCGATTTCCTGTCCTTGTCAATGGGGTGAGTAGTGGTTTTTTTAGACCATCAAGAGGTGTGAAACAAGGCGACCCTCTCTCGCCTATTCTATTCATTTTGGCTTCAGAAGGTTTATCCAGAGCATTAGTAAGAAAAGTTGGGGTTGGAGTGATTCAACCGTACGTGGGTGTTTCCCCTGCATGCCCGATCATTTCTCATCTTGCTTTTGCTGACGACATACTCATTTTTGCAAATGGAAGCAGAAAATCTATGCAGAATCTGAAGGATACCCTCCAAGCATATGAGCGAGCTTCTGGTCAAAAGATTAACTACTCCAAGAGCTTCTTTGTTACCTCAAAACAAGCTTCACTAACCAGAGTCGGAACAATCTCTTGCGAACTGGGAATGCAACAATCCTCCATTCCATTCAAATACCTTGGAATTAACTTATTCAAAGGAAGAAACAGAATCATTTTTTATCAGCATATACTTGAAGGGATTGACAAACGATTATTGGACTGGCAGAGGAAATTACTTACACCCGGAGGACGAATCGTCCTTATCAATCATGTTCTCTCCACAATTCCCCTATACTCCTTGGCTTCCACCCAATTTCCAAAGGGGATTATCCACGCCATTGAACAACGATTAGCTAACTTCTTCTGGGGTTCAAATAATGGAAAAAACAAAAGGCACTGGGCTTCCTGGAATAAACTATGCTTTCCAAAAAATGAAGGGGGGATGGGTTTCAGATATCTACCAGCTATGCAATTGGCTTTTGATGCTAAGCTATAGTTTTCATACAAAAAAGGAGGTACTCTATGGAGTGACTACATGCAAACCCTTCACCCAACTCCCGACTTACCACCAAAAAGATCTGATTCAATAATTTGGCGTAGGATAAAAGCTGTTTCAGCTACAGTGGATGATAACTCAATGTTTTTAGCAGGGGAATTGATTTGGAAACCTTCGTCCTCAGGTACTTTCTCTCTAGCCACAGCGTATGACCTTTTTAGACCATCAAGATGTATCACCTTGTCTTCTTCACGAATCTGGTCAAAAATAATTCCCCTAAAAAAATCTGTCTTTATGTGGAAGCTGCTTCATGGATTCCTTCCTTTCCCAGATCGTGTTCAAAAGTTTGGTTTCAATCTCCCTTCTGTCTGCCCTTTT
>NC_044922.1:26184432-26320018 GCF_003576645.1 Ipomoea triloba | reverse complement strand
TCAGTTTTTCGCATTCATCTAAACGTAAAACTTCAAGTGACTTTAACTTGCAAATGCTACTTGGAAGAACCTTGAGTTCCTTGCAACCGAAGAAATTTAACTCAACGAGTCTCTCCAAACATCCAATTGATGGGTGTACCTTGACCAAACTTGAACAACGAATTAAGGATACTTTATGAAGAGTCTGTGCTCCAGTGAAGTTTGGGGTTTTCTTAAGTTGTTGACAGTAATCAAGCTTTAAGATCCTCAACCATCTAAAATGTTGTTGAAAAAAAAAAAGTAGAAAAACGTTTAATCAATTTCTATTTTTCTAGTCAAAGTTCTCAATTAAGAAATATGCAATGTTAAAAAAAAAACATTATACATACTAACCTCCATATTGCATTGGAATTCCTTGATATTGCTACCTTCCATGTCTAACTCAACAAGTTTCTCATTGATATTGCTACCTTCCATGTCTAACTCAACAAGTTTCTCACAGTGAAAATCAGCTTCCATGTCTAACTCAACAAGTTTCTCACAGTGAAAATCAGATTGTATGCGACTCAAGTTGCAATTGTGTAATCTAAAAAACCTAAGTTCATTCGACAAATATTTAAAAGATCCACTGAGACACATACCATTCAATATGAGTATTCGTAACTTTACCATCCTTTTGAATACTTGTGTATTCAAAGGCACATTCTCTAGCATGTCAGAATTAACAATCATCCCTTCAATTGCTTCTGTGCCCTAAAAAAACATTTATATAACATTATTTTAGATTTTTGATAATATGAAATCTTTGATTTTAATATAGTTAAGTATAAAAAGCAAATGAATTAACTAGAATAACTCAAATACAAAGAAAATGTGTTACCTTGTTCCCGTGAAAAACATCGAAGACATCCTTTGGGTCAATTAATCTACTTTGTTTGCCAGGCTCTCGTGGAGATTCCTTTCGAACAATTTCTCTTCCCATATCTCGTACTAAATCATGCATCTCAAGACTTTCATCAAACTTTCCATCCCCATTTGTTGTCAACAAGCATCTTTCAATCAAAATTCTTATTCCACTTTTAGCATAAAAACCACAAGCTTCCAATATCATAGAAGTGTCATTTTTGTCATGCCCAATAAAAAAACAAGCAATATCAAGAAAGATATTTCGAGTATCATCATCAAGTGAATCATAACTTATTTTAAGAATTTTTTGAACATCATCATGAGGTATCCCTTTTAATTTCTTAGCATCATCACTCCATTCTTGCACTGATTTTCCACGCAAATGAGAACCTATAATTGTAAGTGCTAGTGGAAGTCCACCAGTATAACTTGCTATCCTTTCAGATAGGTCAATATACTCCTCTAATGGTATAGGAACACCAAAAGCATGCGAACTCAAGAGTTGCAAGGATTCACAAGGGCTTAACGTTTCTACCATGTACTTCTCGTGTGCTTCCAGATCACACAACAACTGAACATCTCTAGTTGTTATTATAATTGTACTCCCTGAACCAAACCAATTCCGTTGTCCTGCTAATGATTCAAGTTGACTAGTATCGTCTATGTCATCAAGAACAATAAGAACACTTTTTGATCGCAGTCTTTGTTTTATCAAACTTATTCCTTCATCAACATTTTTTATTTCAAGTTTCTTTCTGTTAAGTGTTTTGCAAAGAAGTGTCTCTTGTAAACGAGCTAAACCATTATACCCTTCAGAAACTTGTGATCTAATGTTTGCAATAAAGCAGCCGCCTTCAAACTTTTGAAAACTCAAGTTATAAATGGCTTTAGCAAGGGTTGTTTTTCCCACACCACCCATGCCAAAGATTCCAAGCATCTTGATATCATCATGTCTTTGAGCTTGCAATAAATGAAGTATATCTCTGACACGAGATTCAATTCCAATAGGATACTTTGCAACATTCATGTATGTACGACGATTTACTCCCCTCAATACCTCTTCAGTAATTTTTTTGATGAACTTTGCTTCATACCTATCACATTTTTTCAATGAATGTCAATCTAAATCACTAAAGAAATTATAAGTGGAAAACATAAAACTAAGAAATTAAATAGAGCACATGTTACAGTACACGAAATATGTATATTTAGTCTCTCATGGTTCCATTATATTGTTTAATTTGACGTAAACAACTCTTATAATCAATCCATAATTATAATTTCTAAAAGGAATTAATATTTATGACAAATTAGATGTTAACTAGCTGATATCTTATTTAATTAGCTGATTAAGTTAGCTGGTTTGACATAGTATTAGCTAATTGTAAAATGTATTTGGTAAAATTAGATGTTAACTAATTACATATAAAATAACCTACATACAATGGCATAAATATATTATGATATTTACTTGCTGAGGCACCACTGGCTTTGCTTTCTGGTAGCGATACCAATCAACTCCGATCCATTGCCTGCAGTGACCAAAATGAAAGTCCATCGAAAACATATAAACGAATCCATGCCTCGAAAACGTTGGAATAATATAATGCAACAGACAAATGTTTTATTTACATACTTAAAGCAAAATCTTGACATGCAGTGTCACCTTCACTCATAACATGCATGCATCCCTGAACACCAAATCATCAGAGAGTTAATTAATACCAAAAGCATTACCATCTAATCTGAACACCAAATCATCAGAGACAGACACAAAGTGGTAGAGATCAGTGGAGCATAACTAACCTGAAACCCACTTCCCCATCTTTGTTTCTCGGTATGTCAAATACTTCTCTTGGGACCTCAAAGTGAATTCTTTTAAACTCACTTAGCCTCAAACCACTGCAATTTGCATCAACTCTCACCATCTTCTTATTCTTCTTAATTATTGTTAATTCTTCCTGTATTCGCAACATTGCTAAATTAAATCATTTTGTACCCTCCAATTTCATAACATTAATTAAGCTATACATACTAGCTACACATCATAACCCAATAAAAATACTTAAAGGAAAAACTTAACTCAGAAATGCAACTTGCTTATTGTGTCTTCTCCTACTCCAACCATCCTGCTCTTATACACTTGTTGTGCATACTATACGTACACCTCCAATCATTCTTCAGACCTCAAAATCAATTCTTTTACTCTATACATATGGGTCCACCTTGCTTTGTTCCTTCACTTTCAGCACACTGGATGGCTCATGTACTTCAATTCTTATATGTGACTCTTTGCATCCTGTACGTACAATTCTAACTTGAGGCTTTTTGGTACAATTCTTGATCTCTGATCCCTTTTGTTTCCACCATCCAATTGACTCATTAATCTATATATCCTGTACGTACAAGTCTGGCTTAAATATGTATAGTATTTTATATGGTTGTTATATGCACTACTACATAAACACCTTTTAAGGTTGGTTATTTTCTAAATACAACATTGGTTATTTTGCGACGTAGTTCTTGCCGTCGTCAATTTTTTAAAATTGACGTCGTATTTCATTTAAAAAAAATACGATGTTGATTTTTTTTAAAAACCCACGATATATCTCTTTCTCTTAAAAAAAAAGAAAAAAGATTCATATGCAAAACAGAGGTTTAAAACCAAAGATTATCAAACAAAAAAAAAAAACCTAAGATTCGGATTGTACATGTGCAACAAAAGAGAACAGACAAATCTCTAAAGATATTAGATATATTTTATGGTCTTACCAACGGGTGTTGAACACAAGAATGCTCAAAATGCACAAATCTGTCAAGTGGGAGACACTTGGGCATAGAGTGAACATGCTGGAAATTAAATATATGAAATGCTCACTTGTTGAAGAGTAATTGCAGAAACTCAAAATGTGGACTGTTATGATCTCCAATTACTGTCAAAAGATTATCCTGCAAACAAGAGAGTACTCTTATCAAATTCTGATGATGAATAACCCAACTAAAAGAATACTAATGGAAAATCAATCCACTACAGGTCTGACTTGTGACCTGTCGGTTCAATTCTTGATCTTCCTTTTATTTTCATCCTCCATTTGATTCCATCTCCATCCAAATGGTATAAAAATCACTCTTAATTGCTTTGATCAAATTAAATTGTACCTGTCCACAGTCCACACACAAAAGCAAATAAAAGCTCTTTGAACCTAATCATTAAATTTTAAGCATAAAAATATGATGTAAAATAGGAAGAAATATAAAAGTAAGTTAAGTCATCTTTTTAATTAGTTAATTACCTTTTAATCAAAATAAATAAAATATAAAAAAAATGTGGTAATTCAAATACTACAGTCGGTTCATTCATAAATTATAAACAATAAATAAATATTAAAATGACATTCAATGAACAAGAAAAGATGTAATGTTAAAGAGGTGTGGGCGGATATACTTACAATATGTTACAATAATAATAATTCTTTTTGCAGCAAATTAAAAGGTGAAGATTATAACCGCCTCTGCCTGATAGATCTGCCGCCTTTGCCTATCTGCGCCTTCCTTTTCCTCTTCCTTTGTGCATTATCATCTCCCAGGCTCATAACAGAAGGAATCAATCCCCTTGTGATTGGAAGGAAACGCCTTTGCCTGCCTCTACCTATCTGCATCTTCCTTTTCCTCTTCCTCTCTCCATCTTCCTTATTATAGGAAGGAATGCATCCCCTTGTGGATGGAAAGAAACGCACTTCCCCTTCTCTGTTTCTATATATTTCACCTACACAAAATATCTTCTGCCAATCATGGACTTCTACATGCACCTCCAATTCTTCTCCCATCATTGTCATTGGAACGCGAAACAAGCACCACTGCTTTTGCTTACGTTTGGGTTCCATTAGAATCCAATTAGCACCACTGCTTTTGCTTCTCACACTCAAATCAATTCTATTACCACCATCATCCGCATAATCAATTTCACTGGGATCAATCACATTGTGCAGGATTTGAAGGACTCCAAAACCGCAGAATATTCTACCCCAGCCAACTACTTCCACATAAATATAATATTTGGGATGTACCTACATTACGGAATACAGACATACAATATAACAATTAATAATACCATAACTATTACCATCTATTCTAATATAATATCAGATCGAGATGAAGGAAACATATATATATAATTAACTAACCTTGAACCACTTTTCAATCGAAGGAATCCTCAAACCGCTGCAATTTGCTATCCCAAGACTACGTAAGGATCCAACACTCTCCAAGCCTAAAAGTTCAACCAAACTTTTGCAGTTCTGAATATCTAGATATTCAAGTCTTTTCAAGTTGGATAGATCTGCTATCTTTTCTAATGAGACACAATTCTTTGCAGAGAGTAGCGACAAATTAGGAGGAAGTTGTGGAAGTGATCTAAGATTCTGCAGATCGTCCAAGAAGAGTCTCTCCAAATTGGAATATTGATGGCAAAGGCTTAATAGTAAACTTTGAAGATAATAACTTCCCATTAAATCTATTTCATTCAACGAGGAGGACAAACTCCTAAGAGCAATTGGAAAATCTTCTTCATGCAAATAGTTGTCGGGAATACTCAAAGCATTGCAATTCCTTATGTCAAGCTCTTTTAAGGATGAAAGACTCTCCATCTTTGGAAGCTCAACCAAACTTTCACAGTTTTCAAGATCCAACATTTCAAGTTTCTTCAAGTTTGATACAATTACTATTTTTTCCAATGAGACACAATTTTTTGCAGAGAGCTTCACCAAACTAGGAGGAAGTTCTACAAGTACTCTAAGATTTTGGAAATTCTCCAAGTAGAGAGCTTTCAAGTTTGAAAGATGACAAAGGCGGAATGGTAAGCTTTGAAGATAACAACTTCTTCCTGATAAATTTAAAGATACCAATGAAGTCAAATTCTCAATAACTTCAAAGGAGCACGGATTTGCAACTGAAGGTGGAAAAAAAGCAACACCATCACGTGATTTCTTAGTGTACTGATATAGATCCAGTTCCTTTAGATTTCTCAAACATCCCAAAGAAAATGGTATATGTGAGATGTCAGTTCCACGAGCACGTAACTTTCTTAGTTGCTCTAATTTTCCCAAGTCAATTGGAAGCTCCCTAAGTTTCAGGCAAAAATTCAAATGTAAAACTTCAAGTGATTTTAACTTGCAAATGCTACTTGGAAGAACCTTGAGTTTCATACACCCTTCAAAATCTAACTCAACAAGTCTCTTCAAACTTCCAATTGATGGGTGTACCTTGACCAAATTTAAACACCAATAAAAACATACTTCTTGAAGAGTATGTGCCCCAGTGAAGTTTGGTGTTTTCTTAAGTTGTTTACAATTATCAAACTTTAAGATCCTCAAGCATCTAAAATGCTGTTGAAAAAAAGTAGAGAAAGGTTTAATCAATTTCTATTTTTCAAGTCAAAGTTCTTAATTAAGAAATATGCAATTAATGTTGAAAGAAACATTAGACATACTAACCTGCATACTGCATTGGAATTCTTTGATATTACAACCTCCCATGTCTAACTCAACAAGTCTCTCCAAACTTCCAATTGATGGGTGTATCTTGACCAACTTCGAACAATAATGAAAGGATACTTTTTGAAGAGTATGTGCCCCGATGAAGTTTGGTGTTTTCTTAAGTTGTTTACAATAATCAAACTTTAAAATCTTCAAGCATCTAAAATGCTGTTGAAAAAAAGTAGAAAAAGGTTTAATCAATTTCTATTTTTCTAGTCCAAGTTCTTAATTAAGAAATATGCAATCAATGTTGAAAGAAACATTAGACATACTAACCTGCATATTGCATTGGAATTCTTTGATATTGCTACCTTCCATGTCTAACTCAACAAGTTTCTCACAACGAAAATTAGATGGTATGCAACTCAAATGGCAATTGTGTAATCTAAGCAACCTGAGCTCATTGGATAAATATTTAAAAGATCCGCTAAGACACATACCATTCAATATGAGTATTCGTAACTTTACCATCTTTTTGAATATTTGAGTATTCAAAGGCACATTCTTTAACATGTTAGAATTTACAATCAATCCTTCAATTGCTTTTGTGCCCTATAAAAATAAAACATTTATATAACAATATTTTAGATTTTAGATGTTTTGAAATCTTTGATTTTAATAAAGTTAAGTATAGAAAGCAAATGAATTGACTAGAATAATTCAAATACAAAGGAACTGTGTTACCTTGTTCCCATGAAGAACATCAAAGACATCCTTTGGGTCAATCATTCTACTTTGTTTGCCCGGCTCACGTGAAGATTCTTTTCTAACAATTTCTCTTCCCAAATCTCGTACTAAATCATGCATCTGAAGCGTTTCAAACTCTCCACCTCCATATGTTGTCAACAAGCATCTTTCAATCAAAATTCTTATTCCACATTTAGCATAAAAACCACAAGCTTCCAATATCATAAAAGTGTCATTTTTGTTATGCCCAATAAAAAAACAAGCAATATCAAGAAAGATATTCTGAGAATCATCATCAAGTGAATCATAACTTATTTTAAGAATTTTTTGAACATCAGCATGAGGTATCCCTTCTAATTTCTCAGCATCATCACTCCATTCTTGCATTGATTTGCCACGCAAATGAGAACCTATAATTGTAAGTGCTAGTGGAAGTCCACCAGTATAACTTGCTATCGTTTTGGATAGTTCAATATACTCCTCTAATGGTATAGGAACACCAAAAGCATGCCAACTCAAGAGTTGCAAGGATTCATCATGGCTTAACGTTTCTACCATGTACTTCTCATGTGCTTCTAGGTCACTCAACAACTGAACATCTCTAGTTGTTATTATAATTGTGCTCCCTGAACCAAACCAATTCCGTTGTCCTGCTAATAATTCTAGTTGACGAGTGTCATCTATGTCATCAAGAACAATAAGAACACTTTTTGATCGCAGTCTTTCTTTAATCAAACTTATTCCTTCATCAACATTATCTATTTCAAATTTGTTTCCGTTCAGTGTTTTGCAAAGAAGTTTCTCTTGTAGACGAACTAAACCATTGTACCCATCCGAAGCTTGTGATCTAATGTTTGCGATAAAGCAACAACTTTCAAACTTTTGAAAACTCAAGTTGTAAATGGCTTTGGCAAAGGTTGTT
This sequence comes from Ipomoea triloba, assembly GCF_003576645.1. Lineage (NCBI taxonomy): Eukaryota > Viridiplantae > Streptophyta > Magnoliopsida > Solanales > Convolvulaceae > Ipomoea > Ipomoea triloba. Next base: position 26,311,990 of record NC_044922.1, on the reverse strand, counting down.
TTTCCCACACCACCCATGCCAAAAATTCCAAACATCTTGATATCACTATGTTTTTGAGTTTGCAATAAATGAAGTATATCACTCAAACGAGATTCAATTCCAACGGGATACTTTGCAACATTAATGTATGTACGATTCACTTCCCGCAGTACCTCTTCAGTAATTTTTTTGATGAACTTAGATTCATACCTATCACATTTTTTCCAATGAATGCATGTCAATCTAAATTATTAAAGAAAATATAGGTGGAAAATATAAAACTAATAAATTAAATAGAGTACATGTTACAGAACACGAAATATGTATATTTAGCCTCTCATGGTTTCATTATGTTGTTTAATTTGAGGTAAACAACTCTTATAATTACTAAATGGAGTTAATATTTATGACAAATAAATTGAAATACACAGTCCAGATTCTTCTTAACTTGTTTTACCAAAAATATTAATCCATCCGTAAAGATGCATGTATAGATGCTAGGACGCAATTATTAATTAGCGAAACTAACATAATTAATATTATTGGCAATATGAGTTTTTTTTATTGACAATGAGTTAGTGAGCCAAATTGTGACAAATATAACATATACTATTATCACGCAAAAAAAAAAAAAAAAAAAACACACACACACACAAATTTGAAAAGAGGATTACCCGTTTGTCATGGTTTGCAAATCCCACCCGGACAAATCAGCAATAGTAGTGAGTGCAACTTTCCACTCATCAACTTTTTGATCATCAAATCGTTGTCGATGTTGAGTCAATGCCTTACCAAATTCACCTGTTTGTTTACGAACCTCTGAAGGATCAACGTTATAGAATATAGGCAGAACCATCTGTTGCAAATTTTTCTTACAGTCTAGAATCTTCACCAGTTCATCAAGACACCATCTGGATTGGGCATATGTTTTGGAAAATACGATGATGGATATCTTGGACCCCTCGATGGCCTTCAATATCTCATCAGAGATGTTCTCACCTTTACGGATTTCTTCATCATCTCGAAAGGTGTTAATTCCAACCTGACGCAAATCTTCATAAAGATGATCAGTAAAAGATTTTCGTGTCTCTCCTCTAAAACTCAAGAAAACATCATACACCCAGGCAGTAGTAGATGAAGATGAAGAAGAAGAAGAAGAAGAAGAAGAAGAAGAAGGAGAAGAAGAAGGAGAAGGAGAAGGAGAAGAAGAAGAAGATGGAGAAGAAGGAGAAGAAGGAGAAGAAGGAGAAGAAGAAGGAGGAGAAGAAGAAGAAGAAGGAGAAGAAGAAGAAGAAGAAGCCATATTTGAAATTGAGAACGCTATCTTCTATCTTGATATGCTAGTTTCTAAAGATTTAAAGAGCTTGATAAATGCGTGTGCATGTACACAGACGATACCGTAGTGAAAATTTCCTTCCGGCCACTGCCAAGCTCAATGGAAATTTGTTAGGCAATCCAGCGTAAGATTGCTATGTGTACACTACCATATATTTGATTGACTTGGTCGTCTTCTTAATAATTTCCCAATACAGCAATAATAATTCTACTTAATGGGACCATCCACATAAAATAAAAGCATAAAACTTTATGATATTTTCCATCAATCATGGTACAGGATCATTCACGTGACATGTTATAACTTTTGTCTTTTTCCTAGACCCCACCTGCATCTTTAACATCAACCATATTAAGTGTTCATGATTTATCCTTAAGCAAAAATGTTTTTATATCCTCATCCCAGCCAATAGATATAAATATCACAATAATTTAATTTTAAAAATTATTATTGTTCGTGTTGTTTATGAAATTAAAATGAAATTTACATTTATTAAATTATTATATAGATATAAGAGTTAATTTCTTTTTTGGTCCTAAATTTATAGATGACATTATGCTTTTAGTCTTTTTTTATCAGAACATTCACATTTGGTCCTAGTATTATTGTGACATGACCATTTTTTTTCCTCCGTCAACAAAATCGTTGAAATGTGGTTAAATACAAAGGCATTTCGATCATTTTATACAACGTGAGTTGAGCATGCAATATTTTTATGTTTATTTTTTTTGAAAAGTGAGTAATTGAAGACCGAAATGCCTTTGTATTTAATCATATTAAAACTGTTTTGTTGATAGATGGACAAAATGGTCATGCCAAAATAATACTAGGACCAAATGTGAATGTTCTAATAAAAAATGACTAAAAGTGAATTGTCACCTATAAATTTAAGACCAAGAATATTATTGTGTTCGACCAACACTACCCATGCCAAAATTTCAATCATCTTCAAACCGACCAACACTACCCATGCCAAAATTTCAATCATCTTCAAACCATCTTCACATCCTAGCTAGATGCATGGTTTCAACTTTCACTCAATAGATTTGGAAAATGCGTGTAGTAGACCACTAAAGTGGGGCTATAAAAGAGGGCTCTTTTTAGGGTGTGTTTGGAAGCCCGGAAAATGATCTCCGGAAATCATTTTCCGGGCTTTGGGTGTTTGGCAAGCATTGGAAAACCCAATCAACGGAAATCATTTTCCGTTGACTGGGGAAAATAAGCTTCATTTGGCGGAAAATGACTTCCGCCAAATTTGGGCGGAAGTCATTTTACGCCCACAACAACACACACACACATCACCGTTTCCGGCGGAAACCATACCATGGTTTCCGCCGGAAACGGGGGTTTTAAATTTTAATTATTATTATAAATTATAAATATTATTTTAAATATTATTATAAATATTTTAATATTTTAAATAAAGTAATAAAAATATATAATTATATATTTCTATCCATTTTCCGGAAAATGAACCAAACACACAAATACAGTTTTCCAGAATGCATCCAAACACTGAAAATTAAACCATTTTCTGGAAAATGAGTCATTTTTCAGAAGTCATTTTCCTACTTTCCAAACACACCCTTTATGGAATTGTTACCAACAGACAAAGCTCGACAAAATTCACTATTTTCAATATTTTGCCACTTTACAGTGGGACTGGTGTTAAGTTGTCAAGTGTACGAAAAGTCTAAAAGTAAAGATTTTTGAATCTTTGTCCAGTGACTTGGTCTTTCTTAATAATTTCCCACTACGATGTACCTAGACAATAATTGTACATACCAGCCCAGGGCCATCATGACTTTTTCTTACGTTAGTGTCACGTACAATTAAGCATAAGATATTGAAGTGTATTTAATTTCTACTTTTAAGATTTATTAATAATTCTTTTAAATAAAACATCTAACTATAGGTCAAAAACTTTTTTAAAAATTATCAAATAATTACGGAATTAAGTGAAGTATCTAGCAGGTTAATGTGAGAAAAATATTATGTAGATTCTTATTTTCTACTCATATTTTTAAATTCTTGATGTGAATATTTTTTTTTGAGAACTCACATAATAAAAAGAACATATCTTATTTATTAGAATAAAACTATGAAAGTATACATAATAAAGCTTTTAATATAATGATGATGGATATATGAGTATATGACTTATTGACATATTAGTATAATGACGATGTTTCGGGCCGATATAGGAAAATTCGGGATGTTATGCCATGGACTCGGATCTATGCTCACAATTTCATAACTCTATGTTCATAATTTCATATTTCTATGTTCACAATTTTATAACTCCATGTTCACAGTTTTATAACTTCATGTTTACAATTTCATAATTTCATGTCACCATTTCATAGCTCTACGTTCACAATTTCATAACTCTACGTTCACAATTTTATAACTCTATGTTCACAATTTCATAACTCTATGTTCAACAGTATCAAAATTTTATGTTCAACATTATAACACAATTTTTGAATCTATATAACAAAATTGTGAATATAGAGTTCAAAAGTTGTGAATATTGAGTAATGTAATTTTGTATATTGAGATCTAAAATTGTAAACGTAGAGTTCTAAATTTGTGAACATAGACTCGAGTTCACCTTACAAGATGGACCTGGATCCATAGCATAATTTGCTGGAAAATTCCTTCCCATGATTGCGAAAGTCAAAGGAAATTTCTTGGATTATTATAACCTAAACTTTAAATTATTGCTTGTAAGTTGTAACCTAACAAACATCATAAATCTTTGATTTTATTTCAAAAGTTTAAGTTCAATCTTATTGCTCCTATCATTTTATAGGCTCAAGATATAATAATAAAAAATATGTCACCTTGTATTATGGACTTTGATCCAAACTGACATTCAAATTACTCTCTTCAATAAATAGATTATATACATGCAAATACATTGAATGTACATAAAATGACAATTATATTATAATAAGTGCATAATTTATTAATTGAATTGTCTCTGGAATTTTACAACATGAAAAAATTTGTATATTATTTTCCTAACCATATCAAGTGCTCATGCTTTGGTACTTTGGTTCATGCCTAATTAAATTTTACACTTGAAACCTTGCCAGTATTTGCTATTGAATACACTTTCAAATTTATACATTAGATAATTGATAAAATATATTACTGACTAATAAAATTGTGATATAAAGAGGGCGGATCCAGAAAATTATTTGAGTGGGGCGTAGTTCAAATGATTTTAGAAATGTCAATGACCAAATATCAAACACCCATAATATGTTTTAAATATAAAATACATTATACATTACAATACAATATTTATGATAGACTATAAGATAATTAGGGGCTAGCCAAAACTATACTTGGATAGGGTGAAATTTTAAAACACTTTAAAATGTTATAAAAATATTTATGGTAAAATATAAAACATAATCAATTAGATAAAATAGATAAAATAGTTTGAATAGAAAATACTATACATTATATTTATAAATACTTTAATTTTAATTTTCTTTTAATTAGATCAACTTTAAGTTTTTCTAAATTAATTTGAATAGGATGAAGTATTATATAAACTTGTGGACTACATTAACTAAATGATTCACAAAAAAGTATACTCTAAAAAAGAACATTTAATTTATTGAAGGTTGAAGGAGCTAAAATAAAGAAAAGAAGGTAAAATATACAAAAATCCTAATAGTGGGATTCAATCCCATGAATTTCATGTCATATCCAATGTTACAAACAACTAAGTTACTCAAATCCTTAATATGGTGTCTACTCTTTTTCGCACTTATTATGATTCTCAAATATAAGAAATAATTTGTTAGAGAATAAAAATAAATGAAAATTTTATTTTTAAGAGTAAAAATGTCTAATTAACAGAAAATGTGAAAAATCGCGCCACTTTTTAAATAATTGAGAGGGCTAATGTGGATATTGAATAATTCAAAGAAAAAAAAATACTATAAACATATAATTGAAGGAGAAAAAAATATCATTTTCCCCATTTATCTCATTATTTTGAAACTAATTTTTTTTTTCGAAAGGAACTAAATTTCTTATAAATAATAAAAATAAATATAACTGGAATTGTTACCACGGACAAAATTCACCATTTTGCCACTTTAGAGTGAGGTTGGTGCTCAAGTTGTAAAGTGGTCTAAAAGTAATAATAAACATTTTGAGTAGGGTGATTTGAACTTTTAAAAGTCCATATAGGAAAATTCCTCCCTATGATGGCCAAACTCCAATGAAATTTTTAGATAATAACCTTTACTTTAATGTTATTAGATAATAACCACCCTATGTATGTACACTAATGTTATGGGCAGATAATAACCTATAACTGACTCTTTAAGTGCTAATGGAAGTCTGCCAGTAAGGTTTTGCTATCCTTTCTGATGGTTAAGTATAACATTCTAACAGTATAAGAAAAGTAGTAATCACGAGCAATTTAGTTGATTCTTGGGTGATAAGTTATACTTAAAGACTTAGGTCTGAGTCCTATCACAGTCGTAGTGTGGGAGTATGGAAATTTCATCTTCTTGTACTATATATAGAGTAATTTCTTGTGAACACCATACATTTGTCATCAAACTTAAATTACCATAATTTACTCATTTAGAATTTCTATAAGGTCGGGATGTAAGTACCGAGAGTGAGGGTTTCGATTTTTGCACTTGAGTGTAAGAAACCGAGAGTGAGGGTTTCGATTTTTGCACTTGAGTGTAAGAAAACTAAAAATATGCAAATTAAGAGTTTGCAAACATTTTGACTGTACTTTGTTGTGTTTTGAAAGTAACTCAATTAGGTATGACTGTACTTTGTTGTGTTTTGAAAGTAACTCAATTAGGTACTTAATTAGGTTATATAATTTAAGGAATATGGGTAAATAAACTCTCAAACTATTTGGAAATAATTGAATTATGTCCTTGAGCTAAAAAAAAGTTTTAAATAGCCTCTAAAGTTTAAAGGAAATACAATTGAATCATTTCAACGAGCTGCGCTATTACCGGTAAACTTCAGCTTAATACTTATGTGTAGCTCATCTTTTCTTTCTTTTCTTTTTTTTTGGTTGATTTAATTTGGATGATTGCTTGTGGCATAATAATAATAATAATAATAATAATAATAATAATAATTTGAAATTGCAGGTTTCTTATCTCTTTCGTCACGATAAGTCTCACGCACTTGATAGTATCAAATAGTGACAGCAAGTTCTCCTCGTAACCCAAAAAAAAAAAAACTAGTTTACCAATCTTGCTCTTACCACCTGCCTATACATATATAAAATTAGAATGAAATGTCATTAAATATACAACAAAAGGGATAAATGGTAATACATGAGGTGTGAAGGATATAAAAGCCTTTTTTGCTAAGACCATATATATCAGATGCTACATACTCTAACAGCTGATGTTGATACTAGCTACACATGCATGCATCATAACATATATCCCAAGAAAAACACTTAAAAAACTCCCAAATGCTGCAACATACATCTTCTGTATCTTCTGCTCTTCAGCTTTTTGCCATAGAATCCAAGAACCAATGGTTATGCATCTCACATTAACACCAACTCCATCAAACTCATTATGATCAAAAACCCTGTTAATGATTTCAAAGGATGTATGCTTCAAAACTTTTGGAATACAGCAATGTAGAGAATCTCTGAAGACTTGAAGTGAAATGTGGACAGTATCCCCTGTTGGATGGGAAGAACCTCAGCTCACTTCTCCATCTCTGTTTCTATATATGTATTTCAACTACACAAAGCATCTTCTGCACATCATGCAAATGTGCATATCCTACTCTTCAAGAGGTGTTGCCGCATCTCCATAATTTCTCATTGGCTCTTGTTGATTCTAACATGCATACAAAATGCTCCAGAAATCATTTAATTCATCTAAATTATCAAGAATTACACCTAAACAGACAAATGAATCAAATGAGGAACACTTTGGGTAAAATCACAGCAAATGGTAAGCAAAATAATTAAGCTTAAATGCAAGGTTAAAATATTAAAGCACTTATATATCAACCCGCATGTCTAGTTGTCTACCATCAACCACATCTCTGTTCTAAGTATTTGAAATGGACAAAGTAGGTGTATGTAGAGGATGGAAATGTGCATCCGCTCTCATCATCTTCTTATTCTTCTGAATGTTGATTCTTCAATTCCTGCATTCACAACATTATATTGCTAAATGAAATCATTTTGGACCCTCCAATATATTTCATAACATTAAGCTATACTAGATACACATCATAGACCAACAAAAATACTTAATAAAAAGGAAAAACATAACTCACAAATACAACATGTTCTGTGTCTTCTCCTACTCCAGCCGTCCTACTCTTTATACTACAGTCGGTTCATTTATAAATTATAAATAATAATATATATTAAAATGCCATTAAATATAAAGATATAGATCAGATGTTAAAGTGTGAAGGAAGGATATACTTACAATCCATTTTTACTTTCATTTGCAGCAAAAGCTGAAGATGCTAAACACGTACGTACAACTAACGCATGTCTGATCTGAATATCTGATGCTACTCTAATAACATATATGCATCCTGTACAAAATCAGGCAGGAATGAATCCCCTTGTGGATGGAAAGAAACGCACTTCGCCTTCTCTATTTCTATGTATTTCAAATAGACAAAATATGATCTGCACATGATCCTTGAGTTCTACACAGACCTCCAATACTTCTCCCATCATTGTGGGAAAATCAAAACAAATCGCAGTATATGATTCGCTTTTTCTGTTAAAATATTTTTGTTGCTTTATAATCCAAGCACCACTGCTTTTGATTCTCGCACTCAAACGAATCCCATTGCAACCCTCAATTTCACTGCAGGGATCAATCACACTGTGCATGATTTGAAGCTGTACATCCCCTGAAGGTTTTGGAAAAATGCAGAGTACAGACCAATAGCTCGCGCAAAGCGAAATATCGACACTGTCACCTTTAGAATGTGCCTACATTATGAATACATACATACAATATTATAATTACTTATTACTACCTACCTACTATAATATATATATAAAAACACCAAATTATCAAATCGAAGATGAGGGGAACATATATATATAACTAACCTTGAACCACTTTTCAATTGAAGGAATCCTCAAACCAATGCAATTTGCTATCCCAAGAACAATTAAGGATTCAAGACTCTCCAAGCCTGAAAGCTCAACCAAACTTTTACAGTTCTGAATATCTAGTTTATGGAGTCTTTTCAAGTTGGATAGATCTGCTATCTTTTCTAATGACACACAATTCTTTGTAGAGAGTATCTCCAAATTAGGAGGAAGTTGTGGAAGTAATCTAAGATTCTGCAAATCGTCTAAGCAGATATACTTCAAATTGGAGTGATGACAAAGGTTTAATGGTAAACTTTGAAGATAATATCTTCCCATTAAATCTACTTCATTCAACGAGGAGGACAAACTCCTAAGAGCAATTGGAAAATCTTCTTCATGCAAATACTTGTCAGGAATAGTCAAAGCATTGCAATTCCTTATGTTAAGACATTTTAAGGATGAAAGACTCTCTATGTTCGGAAGCTCAACCAAACTTATGCATTTCCTTATGCCAAGAATTTCTAAGGATGAAAGACTCTCCATGTTCGGAAGCTCAACCAAACTTATGCAATTGCTTATGTCAAGCTCTACTAAGGATGAAAGACTCTCCATGTTTCGAAGCACAACCAAACTTTTGCAATTCCCAATACGCAACACTTCAAGTCTCTTCAAGTTTGATACAACTGCTATATTTTCCAATGAAACACAATTTTCTGCAGAGAGATTCACCAAACTAGGAGGAAGTTCTACAAGTACTCTAAGATTTCTCAAATTGTTCAAGGATAGAAATTTCAAGTTTGAAAGATGACAAAGGCTAAAGGGTAAGCTTTGATGATAATAACTCCCTGATAAATCTAAAGATACCAATGAGGTCAAATTCTCAAGAGTGATCCTAAGATCTACTTCATGTAGATAGATGTCATTCAGATATAGAAATTCCAAAGAGCACAAATTTGCAACTGAAGGTGGAAAGAAACCAACACCATCACGACTTCTTCTTGACAAAAAAAGAGGTGATGATAAATTGTCAAGAAGTTGAGATTTTGATTTTGATAGTACACAATTCTTGCTCTTCCCCAGATTCAGTGTCTTTAGATTTCTCAAACATCCGAAAGAAAATGGTATATGTGAGATGGCAGTTCCATTAGCAAGTAACTCTCTTAGTTGCTCTAATTTTCCCATGTCAATTGGAAGCTCCCTCAGTTTTTCGCATTCATCTAAGCGTAAAACTTCAAGTGACTTTAACTTGCAAATGCTACTTGGAAGAACCTTGAGTTCCTTGCAACCGAAGAAATTTAACTCAACGAGTCTCTCCAAACATCCAATTGATGGGTGTACCTTGACCAAACTTGAACAACGAATAAAGGATACTTTATGAAGAGTCTGTGATCCAGTGAAGTTTGGGGTTTTCTTAAGTTGTTGACAGAAATCAAGCTTTAAGATCCTCAACCATCTAAAATGCTGTTGAAAAAAAAAAGTAGAAAAACCTTTAATCAATTTCTATTTTTCTAGTCAAAGTTCTCAATTAAGAAATATGCAATGTTAAAAAAAAAACATTATACATACTAACCTCCATACTGCATTGAAATTCTTTGATATTGCTACCTTCCATGTCTAACTCAACAAGTTTCTCACAGTGAAAATCAGATTGTATGCGACTCAAGTTGCAATTGTGTAATCTAAAAAACCTAAGTTCATTCGATAAATATTTAAAAGATCCGCTGAGACACATACCATTCAATATGAGTATTCGTAACTTTACCATCCTTTTGAATACTTGTGTATTCAAAGGCACATTCTCTAGCATGTCAGAATTAACAATCATCCCTTCAATTGCTTCTGTGCCCTAAAAAAACGTTTATATAACATTATTTTAGATTTTAGATAATTTGAAATCTTTGATTTTAATATAGTTAAGTATAAAAAGCAAATGAATTAACTAGAATAACTCAAATACAAAGGAAATGTGTTACCTTGTTCCCGTGAAGAACATCGAAGACATCCTTTGGGTCAATTAATCTACTTTGTTTGCCAGCCTCTCGTGGAGATTCCTTTCGAACAATTTCTCTTCCCATATCTCGTACTAAATCATGCATCTCAAGACTTTCAAACTTTCCATCCCCATTTGTTGTCAACAAGCATCTTTCAATCAAAATTCTTATTCCACTTTTAGCATAAAAACCACAAGCTTCCAATATCATAGAAGTGTCATTTTTGTCATGCCCAATAAAAAAACAAGCAATATCAAGAAAGATATTTCGAGTATCATCATCAAGTGAATCATAACTTATTTTAAGAATTCTTTGAACATCATCATGAGGCATCCCTCTTAATTTCTTAGCATCATCACTCCATTCTTGCACTGATTTTCCACGCAAATGAGAACCTATAATTGTAAGTGCTAGTGGAAGTCCACCAGTATAACTTGCTATCCTTTCGGATAGGTCAATATACTCCTCTAATGGTATAGGAACACCAAAAGCATGCGAACTCAAGAGTTTCAAGGATTCACAAGGGCTTAACGTTTCTACCAGGTACTTCTCGTGTGCTTCCAGGTCACTCAACAACTGAACATCTCTAGTTGTTATTATAATTGTGCTCCCTGAACCAAACCAATTCCGTTGTCCGGCTAATGATTCAAGTTGACTTGTATCGTCTATGTCATCAAGAACAATAAGAACACTTTTTGATCGCAGTCTTTGTTTTATCAAACTTATTCCTTCATCAACATTTTTTATTTCAAGTTTCTTTTTGTTAAGTGTTTTGCAAAGAAGTGTCTCTTGTAAACGAACTAAACCATTGTACCCTTCAGAAACTTGTGATCTAATGTTTGCAATAAAGCAGCAGCCTTCAAACTTTTGAAAACTCAAGTTATAAATGGCTTTAGCAAGGGTTGTTTTTCCCACACCACCCATGCCAAAGATTTCAAGCATCTTGATATAATGCAATAAATGAAGTATATCTCTGACACGAGATTCAATTCCAATAGGATACTTTGCAACATTCATGTATGTACGACGATTTACTCCCCTCAATACCTCTTCAGTAATTTTTTTGATGAACTTTGCTTCATACCTATTACATTTTTTCAATGAATGTCAATCTAAATAGGTGGAAAACATAAAACTAAGAAATTAAATAGAGCACATGTTACAGTACACGAAATATGTATATTTAGTCTCTCTTGATTCCATTGTTTGAGGTAAACAACTCTTATAATATTTTTATTAACGGATATAATCAATCCATAATTATAATTTCTAAACGGAATTAATATTAATGAAAAATAAATTGAAATAATGCAGTTTGCAGATTCTTCTTAGCTTGTTTTACCAAAAAAATATTAATCCATCCGTAAAGATGCTTGTATAGATGCTCGAACGCAATTATTAATTAGCGAAACTAGCTAACATAATTAATATTATTGACAACATGAGTTAGTGAGCCAAATTGTGATAAATATATCATACTATCACACACAAGAATAAAACAAAATTGAAAAGAGGATTACCCGTTTGTCATGGTTTGCAAATCCCATCCAGATAAATCAGCAACAGTAGTGAGTGCAATTTTTCACTCATCAACTTTTTGATCATCAAATCGTTGTCGATGTTGAGTCAACGCCTTACCAAATTCACCTGTTTGTTTACGAACCTCTGAAGGATCAACGTTGTAGAATATAGGCAGAATCACCTGTTGCAAATTTTTCTTACAGTCTAGAATCTTCACCAGTTCATCAAGACACCATCTGGATTGAGCATATGTTTTGGAAAATAGGATGATGGATATCTTGGACCCCTCGATGGCCTTCAATAGCTCAGCAGAGATGTTCTCACCTTTTCGAATTTCTTCATCATCCCGAAAGGTGTTAATTCCAGCCTGACACAAATCTTCATAGAGGTGATCAGTAAAAGATTTTCGTGTCTCTCCTTTAAAACTCAAGAAAACATCATACACCCATGCAGTAGTGGATGAAGATGAAGAAGAAGAAGAAGCCATATTTGAAACTGAGAACACTATCTTCTATCTTGATTTGCGAGCGAGCTAGCTAGTTTCTAGAGATTTAAAGAGCTTGGAAAAGTCGTGTGTACACAGACGAAAACGTAATGGAAAATTCCTTCCAGCCACTGCGAAACATGGAAATTTCGTAGACAACCCAACGTAATATTGCTAATAGGAACATTCACCTGATATGTTATTATATTTTGTCTTTTTCTTAGATGTCTGAATAATAAAGTCGATGTGGAGCAGCAATATGAACACGACAACTGCAGCAATTTGAACAAGAAATTTACAGCAGCAATTGCAATAGTGTAGCAGAATTTTTTACTTGGGCGTGTTTAGAATACGACTTATGAGACAAATATATCTTTTTAAAGTCAAGGTAGGAATGTTTTTTTTCAAAATGGTCCTTTTTGCTTTTTGACTTTTAATTGCACTAAATGTGGTCTCTCGACTTTAAAAAACTCACCAAATTCAGTCATTCACTACATATTCCGTCTAATCAATGTTAAAATGAAGGGTATTTTCATCCATTTACTAATTTTATGTCTAATATACACTGAGAAATAGTCAAGTGATCATTTTGAGAATAGTCAAGGACCATTTTGAAAAAAACTTTTTTATTTATTTCATTTTTGTTTATTTTAATTTGTTAGACTCTATCAAATTAGAATTTCTATACAATTTTTTTTTACAAATATAAATAGTTAAAATCACACAATCTTTTCCCCCTGTCTAAACATACAAAATTTTCCTCTATCCCTATCAAGTTTTACTATAAGTTTCGTAACTTTCATAAATACTACTTTTTATTTTTATCTTTATATATTTGTGAGAAAAACAATCTACAAAAATTTTAATTTGATAGAGTTTTAAAAAATTAAAATGAACAAAATAGTTTTTTTTTTTTTTCAAAATGGTCCCTCGACTATTCTCAAAATGGTCCATCGGCTATTTCTCAATGTATATTAGGCGTACAATAGGTAAATGGACACAAATGCACTCCATTTTAACACTGATTAGATGAATATGTAATGGAAGATTGAATTGAGCGAGTTTTTAAAAGTCGAATGACCACATTTGGTGCAATTGAAAGTCAAAATGTAAAATTGAGAATGAGCAATAGTCGAGGGACTATGAAAAGAAAAAAAAAAACTCAATGTTTCTACCAAAGATGGCCAAACTCAAAAGGAAATTTCTTAGTTAATAAATATAGATTAGTTGGGGTGGTGCCCAAGTTGTCTAGTGTATTAAAAGTCTAAAAGGAAAGATTCAAAAAAACTCAATGTTTCTGCCAAAGATGGCCAAACTCAAAAGGAAATTTCTTAGTTAATAAATATAGATTAGTGGGTTTGGTGCCCAAGTTGTCTAGTGTATTAAAAGTCTAAAAGTAAAGATTTACAGGGTAGGTTAAGGTGATGGATGATTTAAACTTTTCAACTTTCATATAGGAAAATTCCTACCCATGAATATATATGGCAAAACTCCAATCAAATTTCTTAGATAATAACCTCTACTTTGAATTATTACTTCGTACTTGTAACCTACTAGGGCTCGGGATAGTTGGATACTCACTATTACAAATAAACACCTCAAATTTTATTATAATTGCATTGTGTAAACTAAATCAATACCAAAATTTTAAAGAATACATCACTGCTCTTTTTAGAACAGTTGTTAAAAGTCAGTGTTATTTGTTCATTTTTGTACTAGTGGCACCTAAACTACAAAAAGCTTCAATTAGATGTATTAAGTCCTCATTTTGATGCAATAAAGTTGGTTAACAGGTTACTTTAGATAATTGGCAAAAATGTATATTTTGCAGTGTTGCAAAAATCCCGCCTAGGCGCCGATTAATCCCCGCCTAGGCGCTAGGCGCTGGTCGACCGCCTAGCGTATCACATTAAATGGTGGTCTAGGCGGCTGGCCGGCTAGGCGACCGCCTAGGCCGCCTAAGCTCCGCATAGGCCGCCAAAGCACCGCCTAGGTGTCGACTAGACCGACTAGGCACCGATTAGGCCTTCTAGTCGGTCGATTAACTATTGTTCTTTTTTTTTTAATGGGTTATTTCACTCAAAAATCCTAAATTGTAAAAACTTTAGATATTTTTTAGGTTAATATTTAATATTTTAGTATTAACTATTAAAGTATTATATAATTTATAATTATTAGTCTTTAAAAAAATTAAAAATACTTAAACAAATTTTTAAGAAATAAAAAATAAAATAAAAAAATACACGGACGCCTAGGCGCCGATTAATCCCTGGCTTCAACCATGATATTTTGTAATTAAAAAATTAATTAAACTTTAAAAAATCTACACTCTTGGATCTGCTTAGCTTATTCAAACTCAAAAAATCAACACTCTTGGATCATGTGGCTGCCAAGCGCAATGATCTGTTGATAATAGTCTAAGATGAATGATGAAGACGTAAAAAAGAAAAAAATGAAGACTACAAGGAAGAAGATGAAAATCGAGAGAAAAAAAATGGCGAAGATAAAGATGGGAGAAATATTGGTGGTAGACATTTAATTTGCTGTCGTCTGTGAGGACTAAAGAGGGACCATCCTAGCTACCTCCAATTTGGTTGACTGTAAAAATGGAATTTCCCAATTTGGTAAACAGGTGGGGAGAAGGTGAAGTAGGTGAGAAGGAACATTTGATGATAGGACAAATGTTAAAGATGAAACCATAATTGTTCGGTGCAAGTTGAACTACCTAACAAAGTCGTTTATTGGTCTCTTTAGTTTGTGTCGATCAATTATGAACAATTTAAGTTTGTTTACTTCATTGTGATTTTTTACTGACTAATGCTACAAGGCGGACTTCACCATAGTGCAATTGCAAAAATAGGTGGCAATTTGCAAGGGACAACTCCCAACCGAATTGGTTTAACAATTGACTTGGTAACCACAAAATTTTATATTTGACTCTGTGTAAAAGTCGTCTATTGACTTTCTTGACTAAGTCATATGATTAGATTTCGCAAAGAACACACTTTTAAGTAATGGTTGTAAACTTTTTTGTAAATCAAAGATAATATATTACACCATCATACTAAACATGTTAAGGCATTTAATCGAAACCTAATAACCCATAACTCATTTAATATAGGAAAGCATTACTAAATTTGGTATGTCCGTCCAAAGCCCATAGTATAATTGTTGTGAAGAGCTGCTTGAAATAGGCCCATTTCTGTGGGGTCTATAAACCAAAATCATTATTTCATGGATCATGGTCCACACATTTATATTAATCATAAATAAAAAGTACATTTTTAATATGTTAAAAGTACATTACTTATATACATAAAGTTTATATGGTTTTTATATATTATTTAATAATGTACATTTAATACACAAATAATGTACTTTTAGTATATTAAAAACGTATATTGCATTCATGGACTCATGGTCCACACAACTATTTAGACCATAGTTCACACAATAATTTATCTACAAACCATTCACCTAATTGGATTTATTTGATTTTAATTCGTAAATACAATCGATTTATTAGTAAATAAAATATTAAGTATTAAATATTAAAATTTAGATGAAATGTCATTAAATAAACAAATTAGATACATTTTGATGAGGGTCGGATGTAAAATTTTTTTGTTCCAAAATTTGGTATAAATAAGTTGGAGATGAAAAACATTTGGTGTAATAATATACTGAGAATATTTCTTTTGGTGTAAAATTTGGTGGGCAAATTATATCGTGGACCATGGTCCACAATGCATTGTGGACCATGATAATAACTGATACTGCAGTTGTGTTGAACGGATACTGCAGTTTTGTTGAAAAGATACTGCAGTTGTGTTGAAAGGAAACTGCAGTTGCACGGAACAGAGGCCGTTCATCCGATCCACACAACTGCAGTATCCGTTCAACACAGCTGCAGTATCCATTCAACACAACTGCAGTTCCAGATGAATGACACGGCTTCTGTTCCGCACAACTGCAGTTCCT
The DNA here is from genome assembly GCF_003576645.1 of Ipomoea triloba. Lineage (NCBI taxonomy): Eukaryota > Viridiplantae > Streptophyta > Magnoliopsida > Solanales > Convolvulaceae > Ipomoea > Ipomoea triloba. The sequence continues at coordinate 26,295,602 of NC_044922.1, read as the reverse complement.
TTTCAACACAATTGCAGTATCCTTTCAACACAACTACAATATCATTTCAACATAACTACAATAACTACAGTATCAACCATGATCCATGGTCCACAACGCATTGTGGACCATGGTCCACAGTATAAGTACTGTGTTTATAGTTGGGATGACCTTATTTGCACCAAAAGTTTAAGAAAGGTCATTTGCATCCTTAAAATAAATACTCTCTTATTTTTTAAAGTGAGTCATACTATCATATCATATATTTTCATTTCACTAATAATTTTTCTTCATCACTATAATTCTAATTTACTCTCAAAATATAATATAATACTAAATTAACATTTAACTTTATCTTTTTAAAAAATGGACTCCACAAGGTTGATGATGTCAAATTTTGTCATCCTTGCAATACACATTGATTAAAAAAAATAAAATTTAAAGTCCCAAAAATAGTTGAGTGAGATGAAGTAGCATGATTCTTGTACGAAAAGACCATAAGTTTGATTATTGTAAATTAAACATCCTTTTGATGGAATTCGTCGAACAGAATTTAACACACAATCAGATAGTATCTGTGAGTTTTTCTCTTGATCCCAGAGTTGATGATGGTTGTTGCTAAGCACAAAATCAATTTCTTTCTTTTTCTTCATTTAACTTGTAGAGACAACTCTTCATTACAGCAATGTGTGTTTCATTTAAAGTTATCAGTAAGGAAAACCCGAGTTAAATGACTAGAACATGATCACATAGAGCCTCCCCATCTTTAAAAGAACAGCCTTTTTACTATACTATGTTTTCAGTCTCACTCAACTAGAAGGCCACAAGAATCTCCTAAATAAGTTTCCTTACCAACTTCAATATATTAGAAGCTTCAGGGTCTTCAATTCCTGTTCTAATGGGGAAGCTGCCAGAGTAAAAGCCACAAAACAAGATTGGAAAATCAGAATATACAGAAAGCAGAAACCACCAAAAGCAACAAGAAACTCAATAATGAAAGGTGATGATTGAAGAAAGACAATCATTGTTGCATGGACCATGGTCCACACAGCTGTGTGGACCAAAAATAAAAAGTACATTATTTTTGCATTGAAGGTACATTATTTTTGTACTGTAGGTACATTATTTTAGGGTACATTATTTTTGTATTGAAGGTACATTATTTGATATTTACTATCAAATAATGTACTTACAGTACAAAAATAATGTACCTTCAGTACAAAAATAGTGTACCTTTTATTTTTAGTCCACACAGCTGTGTGGACCATGGTCTATGCAATAATTTGTCGAAGAAAGAACTCACCGCCCCTACCTTAAGAAAACAGTGGGCCATCAAGAATAAAAGCTTCCCTTATTAAATGAGCATCCACAATTATTAGAATTTAATTTGACTTCTCACATAAAATTTAAATGCCTATTTGACATTTTTCCCAATAAAGAATAATAATGAAAATAAAAGAATTAATCTTTTTAAAAAGAAATAATTGATTGAGGCAGAGAAGTGTAGTTTTCATTTTTGCCAATCACTGTGTATTTGATTGAATTAGTAAAACACACAAAATGGTATGAATTACAAAATCAATTGAGACATGGAAATCATTTCAAAGTCCTATCAACTTTGGAGCAACAACTACAACTTCATGCGAGAATTCAAACACTACTCCTAAAACACAAAGGCCCTGTTTGGTAAATAATCAGCCTATCAGTCAATTTTAGCTTATTTGATCACTATTAGTTGTTTGGTTAATAAGCTTTTCGCCTTTTTGTAACTCTAAAATACTAAAATTCAAAAGGCTACTCAAAGTAGCATTTTCAATTAGCTTTTTGAGAACCCAACAGCTATCAGCTAACAGCCAACCCAATCAGCCAACTTTTTACAATCAGCTAATGTTATTAACAAATCATACCATACCTTCTAACCCAAACAGCGAACCCAATCAGCCAACAGCCATTTACCAAACAGGACCAAAGTAGAATGATACAGTGCCAACATTATTGTTCTTCAGCATAAGCCATGAATTGAATTAACACAAGGGAAATTCTTCTTGGAGCATATGATGCATACATAAGGAAAATGTTACAAATAACAGGATTAACAGCACACATACACGTATAAACAAATATAGAACTAGACATATAACCTCGTTATTTTTGACCATTTATTGGAATCCTACCACCCATCCATGCAATCACTTCGTTATTTTGGACTCCTACACAGGATTAACAGCACACATACACATATATAAACAAAAATATAGAAAACTTCAGCACACATACACACAGAAAACTAGAATTGCAGCCAAGAAAGTAAAAAATAAGATAAAAAGAAAAACCTACTGGCGGTGGGCAAAGAGTGGGAAAAAGCAGAACAGCTGAAACGCAGGGGAGGCAGAGCCCTTGTCGGCGGCTATCGCAGGGGAGGCGGAGCCCTCGTCGGCAGCAGCTTCGTCATCGTCAGTGGACTCTTGGAGAGCAGTTGGCTTTGCTTTGGTGCGTACTGCATAGTGTAAGAGTGTAAGAGTGTAAGACTGGTAAGTTTATATATATATGGCTCGTCGAGCCACGAGCTTAACATATTTGAGCTCAAGCTCGGCTCTATTACTAAACGAGCGGCTCGAGCTCGAGCCAAGCTTTGACCAAGCAGCTCGGCTCATTTGCACCCCTACCTGGTTTTGCTTCTGATAGAGATACGAACTCCATTGCAGTCACCAAATCCATGCCTCGAAAACGTTGGAATAATGCAACAGGCAAATGTTTTACATACTTGAAGCAAAATCTTGACACTGTCACCTTCTCAATACACCAAATCATCAGAGAGAGAGAGACAGAAAGTGATGGAGATCAGTGGTTCATAAACTAACCTGCAACCACTTTTCAATCTGATCAGAGGGAATTCCCCAAATCACTGCAATTTGTAAGGATTCCAGACTCTGTAGACCTGGAAGCTCAGCCAACCTTTTGCAGTTGGGAAAATACAACCTTTTCCTTGTCTTTTCAAGCTTGAGCCAGTCCGTCACACATGGTTTTCCTAGTTTGATTTATCCAGAAAAGAGCAACTCTTGCGATTAACTAGAAGAGGTCAATAACAACTCCCACCCCTTTTGATTTTTCCTCTCTTCTGGAATATTAGAAAATACATGAAATCAAAAGATACATATATTAGAAAATATCTGATCAATCATCAATAAATTTATAATATTATTACCAACTTTAAAAAATATGTATATATATACTTACAACTCCACAATTTTTAGGATCAAACCGCTTACCACCATGCCAAATGCCCTAGCCACGTCTATTGCTTGTAGCAGTCAGGATGCTGGACTTAACTTCACTTGGTCTGCTAGGCCTCTGCCCNACCACCTTCAGAACGTGCCTACATTATTATATATGGATTACAATATGACAATTAATACTTAAACAATAACAATAATCTAATTTATATATATATAGCTGCTACAAAAACACAAACTGATAGTTCTCATCTCAGGGAAACATAACTAACTAACTAACCTGGAACCAGTTTTCAACAGGAGTCAAACGACTGCAATTTCTTATCTCAAGCAACTGTAAGTTTTCAAGAGTCTCTAGGCCTGGAATCGGAGCCAAGTTCTTGCAGTTGGGAATATTCAATTTTTGGAGTCTTTGCAAAGTTGATATATCTGCTATTTTCTCTAATGACACACAATTTCCTGCAGAGAGAGACTCCAAAGTAGGAGGAAGATCTTTAAGTACTCTTAGATTTTGCCAGTCATCCAAGTTGAGATTTTTCAAGTTAGAAAGATCACAAAGGCTGAATGGTAAATCTTGAATATAGAAACATCCTGATAAATGTAAATTTGTCAATGAGGTCAAACTCCCAAGACCAATTGGAAGATCTCTTTCATACAGGTTGTTGCTATTGTTGGGTCCCTCCTATGTGAATGGAATAAAATAAAATAAATAAAACAAAAACACAATGTAGTGGAAGGAAAAAGGAGCATGACTTTGCAGCAAGTGGAGACATCATGCGCATGTGGACTGCAACTTTCACTGTAGCTCCATTCTCCAATTATTCCCATTTTGTTTTTGTTGTTGTTTTTCGGCAGTAGTGGGCAGCAGCAAGTGTAAAAATATCATTCCCATTCTTCTCTCTTTTCTTTTTTTTTCGGCCAGTAGAGAGAAACACAGAGAGGCAGTGAGTTCGGCAGTTCAGCAGAGGAAGAAAAACTCATCTTTCTTCTTCCTCTTCTTTTGGCGTTCGGCGGTTCATCAACAGAAGGAACAAACTATTTTCTCCTTCATCTTTGGTGTAGTTTTGCCGTGCTATTTTGTCGTGGGTTTGCCTAGCTCTTGGGTATTTTCTTCATCAAATATTTACAGAGGTCAGCTTATTTATTCCAGGCATCTCTTTGGATAATCTCGTAATATTTCTATTCATTTTTATCCTAGTCTTGGAAATTGAATATTTTGAGTACGAGATATTATTCCTTTTAGCCTGTGAATATTATAAGAATGTATTTGGCCTAGGAGTTGTTGTATTTGATGATTTGTAGATGTTTGGCTCGTGTGGTAGCCTGAAACTTTGTACCCAAGATTTGTGATATAGTGGAATATTTTGTTGTTGGTGGCTCGTGGTTTTTCCCCGCGGTTTTGGGGTTTTCCACGTAAATCTTGTGTTCCTTGTGTTCATATTTATTTTTGGGCTATTGTGTATTATCTCGTATTTGTGTACCGTGTCGGGTCTGTGATTTTGATTGTCACAGGAAGTGGGATTTTTCCCAACAGCTATGAGTACTCAGTCTTTCCAACGAGCATAATTCCGCAACAGAAGGTGGAAGTAAACCAGCACTACCACGAGTAGTTCTTGTTGATCGTAGTGAACTCAAGTCCAGGTTCTTTAGATTTCTCAAACATCCCAAAGAAAAGGGCATATTTGTGATGGCAGTTGCCCTAACATTTAACTCTCTTAGTTTCCCTAAATCTCCCAACTTAGCTGGAAGCTCCTTCAATTTCATGCAAGAACCTAAATTTAAAACCTCTAGTGATGTTAACCCACAAATGCTACTTGGAAGCTCCTTCAATTTCATGCAAGAAAATAAATTTAAAACCTCAAGTGATGTTAACCCACAAATGCTACTTGGAAGCTCCATTAGTTCACTGCAAGAGTAGAAATCTAACTCAACAAGTCTCTTCAAACTTCCAATTGACACGTACACCTCGACCAATTTTGAACAACTACGAAAGGAGACTTTCTCAAGACTATGTGCTCCAGTGAAGTCTGGCGTTTTCTCAACTTCACAACCATCAAGTTTTAAGATCTTCAAGCATGTCAAATGCTGTTTAAATAAAGGAGAGTTATAATCAATTTCTATTTTAAAAAAAAAAAATTCAAAGCTCTAAGAAAATATGTAATGTTAAAATTAAATAAGCATTAGGCATACTAACCTTCATATCTGGCTGAAATTCTTTGATTTTGCTACGAGACATGTTTAACTCAACAAGGTTCCCAAGTTTCCCAAAGAAGGAATCAGATGGCCATTGTAAGCAACTGAAATGGCAATTACATAACCAAAGCATTCTAAGTTCATGGGACAAATATTCAAGAGATCCACTAAGACGCACACCATCCAATATGAGTATCCGTAAATTTTTCATCCCTTCGAATGCTTCGGTACTGAAAGGCTCATCCTTTAACATCCTAGAATTTAAAATCATCCCTTGAATTGCATCAGTGCCCTAATTAAGAAAAAAAAAACATTTTATATAGAAATATGTTAGACATTATAAAATCATCATATTTTAATGAAACTAATTAAATACTACAAGCAAATGAATAAACTAGAATATATAACTCAATTAAGTAGAAAGGAAATGTTATACCTTCTTTCCCTGAAGAACATCAATGATATCCTTTGGATCCACCAATCTACTGCGTTTGCCAGGCTCTCGTGGGGATTCCATTCGAACAATTTCTCTACCCATATCACGAACTAAATCATGCATTTCAAATTTTCCAGATTTATTTATTGTTAACAAGCATCTCTCTGTCAAAGTTTCGATTCCACTTCCAGGAAAAAAATTACAAGCTTCCAATATCTTAATAGTGTTTTTTGTGTAATGCCCAATGAAAAAACAAGCAATATCAAGAAAGATGTTCTGAGTATCATCATCATCAAGTGCATCATAGCTTATTTTAAAAATCTTTTAAACATTGCCATGAGGTATCTTTTTTAATTTCTCAGCATAGTGCCCGCATCCCTGCACTGATTTTCCATGTAAATGAGAACCTATGACTTCAAGGGCTAATGGAAGCCCTTTAGTATAGCTTGCTATCATTTTAGATAGTTCATTATACTCCTTTAATGGTACAGGGACATCAAAAGCATGCCAACTCAAGAGTTGAAAAGATTCATTAAAGCTTAACATGTTGGCCTCGTACTTTTCGTGTGCTCTAAGGTTACTCAACAACTGAACATCTCTAGTTGTTATGATAATTATGCTACCTGAACCAAACCAATCTCGTTGTCCTGCTAATGAGTTTAGTTGATTTCTATGGTCTATGTCATCAAGAACAATAAGAACCTTTTTTGATGGCAGTATTCTTTTAATTAAAGATATTCCGCTATCAACATTATCTATTTCATGTATTTTTCTCTTGAGCGTTTTGCAAACAAGTTTCTCTTGTAAACGAGCCAAATCATCATGTCGTCCCCCAGAAACTTCAGATCTAATGTTTGCGATAAAACCACTCCCTTCAAACCTTAGAAAATTCCTGTTGTATACAGCTTTAGCAAGGGTTGTTTTCCCAACACCACCCGTGCCAAAAATTCCAATCATCTTCACACCATCATTTGTTTGACTTTGCAATAAATTCTCTATATGTTTCACACGAGAATCAATTCCGACCTGATACCTTGCAACATTCATGTATGCATGATTCAATTCCCTTAGTACACATTCAGTAATTCTTTTGATGAACCCTGACTCATACCTGATTACATTTAAATTTAAAAGCATGCCAACTCAAGAGTTGAAAAGATTCATTAAAGCTTAACATGTTGGCCTCGTACTTTTCGTGTGCTCTAAGGTTACTCAACAACTGAACATCTCTAGTTGTTATGATAATTATGCTACCTGAACCAAACCAATCTCGTTGTCCTGCTAATGAGTTTAGTTGATTTCTATGGTCTATGTCATCAAGAACAATAAGAACCTTTTTTGATGGCAGTATTCTTTTAATTAAAGATATTCCGCTATCAACATTATCTATTTCATGTATTTTTCTCTTGAGCGTTTTGCAAACAAGTTTCTCTTGTAAACGAGCCAAATCATCATGTCGTCCCCCAGAAACTTCAGATCTAATGTTTGCGATAAAACCACTCCCTTCAAACCTTAGAAAATTCCTGTTGTATACAGCTTTAGCAAGGGTTGTTTTCCCAACACCACCCGTGCCAAAAATTCCAATCATCTTCACACCATCATTTGTTTGACTTTGCAATAAATTCTCTATATGTTTCACACGAGAATCAATTCCGACCTGATACCTTGCAACATTCATGTATGCATGATTCAATTCCCTTAGTACACATTCAGTAATTCTTTTGATGAACCCTGACTCATACCTGATTACATTTAAATTTATTAAATAAATATCAACCACTCAATCTAAAATAGAAAAGTTAAGAAAAAAAAAAACACAAGTTTAAGAAACCAAATTGAACACGAGGTAGATTCTTCTTGGTTTAACCATCTACAAATACGAATTCATGAGGTATATATAGATTATAGATAGATGCNTTTTCATCCCTTCGAATGCTTCGGTACTGAAAGGCTCATCCTTTAACATCCTAGAATTTAAAATCATCCCTTGAATTGCATCAGTGCCCTAATTAAGAAAAAAAAAAACATTTTATATAGAAATATGTTAGACATTATAAAAATCATCATATTTTAATGAAACTAATTAAATACTACAAGCAAATGAATAAACTAGAATATATAACTCAATTAAGTAGAAAGGAAATGTTATACCTTCTTTCCCTGAAGAACATCAATGATATCCTTTGGATCCACCAATCTACTGCGTTTGCCAGGCTCTGTGGGGATTCCATTCGAACAATTTCTCTACCCATATCACGAACTAAATCATGCATTTCAAATTTTCCAGATTTATTTATTGTTAACAAGCATCTCTTGTCAAAGTTTCGATTCCACTTCCAGGGAAAAAATTACAAGCTTCCAATATCTTAATAGTGTTTTTTGTACATCCCAAATGAAAAAACAAGCAATATCAAGAAAGATGTTCTGAGTATCATCATCATCAAGTGCATCATAGCTTATTTTAAAAATTTTTTAACATTGCCATGAGGTATCTTTTTTAATTTCTCAGCATAGTGCCCGCATCCCTGCACTGATTTTCCATGTAAATGAGAACCTATGACTTCAAGGGCTAATGGAAGCCCTTTAGTATAGCTTGCTATCATTTTAGATAGTTCACTATACTCCTTTAATGGTACAGGGACATCAAAAGCATGCCAACTCAAGAGTTGAAAAGATTCATTAAAGCTTAACATGTTGGCCTCGTACTTTTCGTGTGCTCTAAGGTTACTCAACAACTGAACATCTCTAGTTGTTATGATAATTATGCTGCCTGAACCAAACCAATCTCGTTGTCCTGCTAATGAGTTTAGTTGATTTCTATGGTCTATGTCATCAAGAACAATAAGAACCTTTTTTGATGGCAGTATTCTTTTAATTAAAGATATTCCGCTATCAACATTATCTATTTCATGTATTTTTCTCTTGAGCGTTTTGCAAACAAGTTTCTCTTGTAAACGAGCCAAATCATCATGTCGTCCCCCAGAAACTTCAGATCTAATGTTTGCGATAAAACCACTCCCTTCAAACCTTAGAAAATTCCTGTTGTATACAGCTTTAGCAAGGTTGTTTTCCCAACACCACCCGTGCCAAAAATTCCAATCATCTTCACACCATCATTTGTTTGACTTTGCAATAAATTCTCTATATGTTTCACACGAGAATCAATTCCGACCTGATACCTTGCAACATTCATGTATGGCATGATTCAATTCCCTTAGTACACATTCAGTAATTCTTTTGATGAACCCTGACTCATACCTGATTACATTTAAATTTAATTAAATAAATATCAACCACTCAATCTAAAATAGAAAAGTTAAGAAAAAAAAAAACACAAGTTTAAGAAACCAAATTGAACACGAGGTAGATTCTTCTTGGTTTAACCATCTACAAATACGAATTCATGAGTATATATAGATTATAGATAGATGCTAGTATAGCTAGAAGGCAAAGGCCCTGTTTGGTAATTTATCAGCCAATTTTAATTTATTTGATCATTATTAGCCGTTTGACTTGGTTAAACAATCAATATGAACATTTAATTAATTAGCTTTTTGTTTCAAAATGCTTAAATTTAAAAAGTTGTTCAAAGTAGCTTTTCCGATCAATTTTTTGAAAAAATCATTTTGCATTTAATCAGCTATCAGCTAATTTATCAAACACTTCTCTAGAATCAACTAATGCTATAGACTAGTCAAACCCACCAATCCAATCAGCTAATTTACCAAACCCCCAAATTTTAATTAGCAAATATACTATATACTATATATAATAATATGATAGTATTGCCTATATAATTAACAGTGCAGACTGTGACAAATATATATAACATACTATATATCACATAAAAAATTAAATTAAAACAATCTAAAATTGCCCGTCTTTCATGATTTCTAAATCCCATGCAGACAAATCAGCAACTGTAGTAAGTGCAGCTTTCCACCCATTAACTATTTCTTCTCCAAATCGCTCTATATGTTGATTCAGTGCGATGCCCAAACTCGCCTGTCTGTTTGCGAACCTCCGAAGGAGTTACATGATAGAATATGGGAAGAATCTTTCGTCCCAATTTCTGTTTACACTCCACCATTTTCACCAGCTCGTCAAGGCACCATCTAGATTGGGCATAATTTTTGGAGAATACAACAACGGATATCTCAGACCCCTCAATGGCTGCTTCAACTCATCAGAAATTTCATTGCCTTTCCGAAAGGTTGCAACCCAGCTTCCCATAAGCTTGTGTAGAGATGATCGCTGAATGATCTCCGCGTCTCGCCCATAAAGCTCAACACGAGAATCAATTCCGACCTGATACCTTGCAACATTCATGTATGCATGATTCAATTCCCTTAGTACACATTCAGTAATTCTTTTGATGAACCCTGACTCATACCTGATTACATTTAAATTTATTAAATAAATATCAACCACTCAATCTAAAATAGAAAAGTTAAGAAAAAAAAAAACACAAGTTTAAGAAACCAAATTGAACACGAGAAAAGCATGCCAACTCAAGAGTTGAAAAGATTCATTAAAGCTTAACATGTTGGCCTCGTACTTTTCGTGTGCTCTAAGGTTACTCAACAACTGAACATCTCTAGTTGTTATGATAATTATGCTACCTGAACCAAACCAATCTCGTTGTCCTGCTAATGAGTTTAGTTGATTTCTATGGTCTATGTCATCAAGAACAATAAGAACCTTTTTTGATGGCAGTATTCTTTTAATTAAAGATATTCCGCTATCAACATTATCTATTTCATGTATTTTTCTCTTGAGCGTTTTGCAAACAAGTTTCTCTTGTAAACGAGCCAAATCATCATGTCGTCCCCCAGAAACTTCAGATCTAATGTTTGCGATAAAACCACTCCCTTCAAACCTTAGAAAATTCCTGTTGTATACAGCTTTAGCAAGGGTTGTTTTCCCAACACCACCCGTGCCAAAAATTCCAATCATCTTCACACCATCATTTGTTTGACTTTGCAATAAATTCTCTATATGTTTCACACGAGAATCAATTCCGACCTGATACCTTGCAACATTCATGTATGCATGATTCAATTCCCTTAGTACACATTCAGTAATTCTTTTGATGAACCCTGACTCATACCTGATTACATTTAAATTTATTAAATAAATATCAACCACTCAATCTAAAATAGAAAAGTTAAGAAAAAAAAAAANGTAGATTCTTCTTGGTTTAACCATCTACAAATACGAATTCATGAGTATATATAGATTATAGATAGATGCTAGTATAGCTAGAAGGCAAAGGCCCTGTTTGGTAATTTATCAGCCAATTTTAATTTATTTGATCATTATTAGCCGTTTGACTTGGTTAAACAATCAATATGAACATTTAATTAATTAGCTTTTTGTTTCAAAATGCTTAAATTTAAAAAGTTGTTCAAAGTAGCTTTTCCGATCAATTTTTTGAAAAAATCATTTTGCATTTAATCAGCTATCAGCTAATTTATCAAACACTTCTCTAGAATCAACTAATGCTATAGACTAGTCAAACCCACCAATCCAATCAGCTAATTTACCAAACCCCCAAATTTTAATTAGCAAATATACTATATACTATATATAATAATATGATAGTATTGCCTATATAATTAACAGTGCAGACTGTGACAAATATATATAACATACTATATATCACATAAAAAATTAAATTAAAACAATCTAAAATTGCCCGTCTTTCATGATTTCTAAATCCCATGCAGACAAATCAGCAACTGTAGTAAGTGCAGCTTTCCACCCATTAACTATTTCTTCTCCAAATCGCTCTATATGTTGATTCAGTGCGATGCCCAAACTCGCCTGTCTGTTTGCGAACCTCCGAAGGAGTTACATGATAGAATATGGGAAGAATCTTTCGTCCCAATTTCTGTTTACACTCCACCATTTTCACCAGCTCGTCAAGGCACCATCTAGATTGGGCATAATTTTTGGAGAATACAACAACGGATATCTCAGACCCCTCAATGGCTGCTTCAACTCATCAGAAATTTCATTGCCTTTCCGAAAGGTTGCAACCCCAGCTTCCCATAAGCTTGTGTAGAGATGATCGCTGAATGATCTCCGCGTCTCGCCCATAAAGCTCAATCTTTTGATGAACCCTGACTCATACCTGATTACATTTAAATTTATTAAATAAATATCAACCACTCAATCTAAAATAGAAAAGTTAAGAAAAAAAAAAAAACACAAGTTTAAGAAACCAAATTGAACACGAGAAAAAAAAAAACACAAGTTTAAGAAACCAAATTGAACACGAGGTAGATTCTTCTTGGTTTAACCATCTACAAATACGAATTCATGAGGTATATATAGATTATAGATAGATGCTAGTATAGCTAGAAGGCAAAGGCCCTGTTTGGTAATTTATCAGCCAATTTTAATTTATTTGATCATTATTAGCCGTTTGACTTGGTTAAACAATCAATATGAACATTTAATTAATTAGCTTTTTGTTTCAAAATGCTTAAATTTAAAAAGTTGTTCAAAGTAGCTTTTCCGATCAATTTTTTGAAAAAATCATTTTGCATTTAATCAGCTATCAGCTAATTTATCAAACACTTCTCTAGAATCAACTAATGCTATAGACTAGTCAAACCCACCAATCCAATCAGCTAATTTACCAAACCCCCAAATTTTAATTAGCAAATATACTATATACTATATATAATAATATGATAGTATTGCCTATATAATTAACAGTGCAGACTGTGACAAATATATATAACATACTATATATCACATAAAAAATTAAATTAAAACAATCTAAAATTGCCCGTCTTTCATGATTTCTAAATCCCATGCAGACAAATCAGCAACTGTAGTAAGTGCAGCTTTCCACCCATTAACTATTTCTTCTCCAAATCGCTCTATATGTTGATTCAGTGCGATGCCAAACTCGCCTGTCTGTTTGCGAACCTCCGAAGGAGTTACATGATAGAATATGGGAAGAATCTTTCGTCCCAATTTCTGTTTACACTCCACCATTTTCACCAGCTCGTCAAGGCACCATCTAGATTGGGCATAATTTTTGGAGAATACAACAACGGATATCTCAGACCCCTCAATGGCCTGCTTCAACTCATCAGAAATTTCATTGCCTTTCCGAAAGGTTGCAACCCCAGCTTCCCATAAGCTTGTGTAGAGATGATCGCTGAATGATCTCCGCGTCTCGCCCATAAAGCTCAAGAAGACAGCATACTTCGAATGAGAACGCGNTTGCAACCCCAGCTTCCCATAAGCTTGTGTAGAGATGATCGCTGAATGATCTCCGCGTCTCGCCCATAAAGCTCAAGAAGACAGCATACTTCGAATGAGAACGCGATGATGATGAAGAAGAAGCCATAGTAGCTTGAAGTGAAATTGAGATCACAACACTATCTTTGCTTCTGTTAGTTTTTGTTTATGCTAGCAGCCTTGCCTGGCTAGATAGTTTCAACTCTCAATAGATTAAAAGAGCTTGGAAAATGCGTATAGTACTATAGTAGACGACTATAAAAGTCTAAAAGTAAAGATTCGTTGAGTGTACTAAAAGTCTAAAAGTAAGATTTGTGAATCTTAATAATTTCCCACTTGTTGTACCTAGACAATAATTTCACCGTTTTTTTTTTTTTGAGAAATAATTTCACCGTTGTTATCCGGTGGAACATGGTCCACATATCGCTATCTAGATCATGATAAAATTAAAATAATACTTTAGTGTTACTAAAATAAAATTAGTATGTTTAGAAAACGAAACTAAAAATCAGAGCACATTATTATCAAATGAAACTGTTGTATAATTAAAATGATACTTTATTATTGCTATAATGGAAGTTATGGAACTAGTGTGCATAGAAATTAAGGAAACTAAAATTCAAAGTCATACAATAACGACATATATTGTCAAATGACCTGAAGTGTAATTAAAATAATACTTTAATATTACTATAATTAAACTAGTCTGTGTAAAAAATGAAATAAAAAAATAGAGCTCAAGCAATACTGTATATTATCAAATGAAATTATAGTAGAATTAAAATGATACTTTAATATTGTTATAATGAAACTAGCATGGACTCCAAAAGAGTGATGATGTCAAATTCTGTCATCCTTGCAATACACATGGATTAAAAAAAGAAAAGAAAAATGCTCAAAAGATAATTGAGTGGGTGAAACATGATTCTTGTAAGAGAAGACCAATAGTTTGATTATTGCAAACACTTTTCAGTTGAACCTGTCTGTGCAGAATTTAACAAACTATGAGATAGTATATGCTAAGCCCAAACANGATAGATGCTAGTATAGCTAGAAGGCAAAGGCCCTGTTTGGTAATTTATCAGCCAATTTTAATTTATTTGATCATTATTAGCCGTTTGACTTGGTTAAACAATCAATATGAACATTTAATTAATTAGCTTTTTGTTTCAAAATGCTTAAATTTAAAAAGTTGTTCAAAGTAGCTTTTCCGATCAATTTTTTGAAAAAATCATTTTGCATTTAATCAGCTATCAGCTAATTTATCAAACACTTCTCTAGAATCAACTAATGCTATAGACTAGTCAAACCCACCAATCCAATCAGCTAATTTACCAAACCCCCAAATTTTAATTAGCAAATATACTATATACTATATATAATAATATGATAGTATTGCCTATATAATTAACAGTGCAGACTGTGACAAATATATATAACATACTATATATCACATAAAAAATTAAATTAAAACAATCTAAAATTGCCCGTCTTTCATGATTTCTAAATCCCATGCAGACAAATCAGCAACTGTAGTAAGTGCAGCTTTCCACCCATTAACTATTTCTTCTCCAAATCGCTCTATATGTTGATTCAGTGCGATGCCAAACTCGCCTGTCTGTTTGCGAACCTCCGAAGGAGTTACATGATAGAATATGGGAAGAATCTTTCGTCCCAATTTCTGTTTACACTCCACCATTTTCACCAGCTCGTCAAGGCACCATCTAGATTGGGCATAATTTTTGGAGAATACAACAACGGATATCTCAGACCCCTCAATGGCCTGCTTCAACTCATCAGAAATTTCATTGCCTTTCCGAAAGGTTGCAACCCCAGCTTCCCATAAGCTTGTGTAGAGATGATCGCTGAATGATCTCCGCGTCTCGCCCATAAAGCTCAAGAAGACAGCATACTTCGAATGAGAACGCGATGATGATGAAGAAGAAGCCATAGTAGCTTGAAGTGAAATTGAGATCACAACACTATCTTTGCTTCTGTTAGTTTTTGTTTATGCTAGCAGCCTTGCCTGGCTAGATAGTTTCAACTCTCAATAGATTAAAAGAGCTTGGAAAATGCGTATAGTACTATAGTAGACGACTATAAAAGTCTAAAAGTAAAGATTCGTTGAGTGTACTAAAAGTCTAAAAGTAAGATTTGTGAATCTTAATAATTTCCCACTTGTTGTACCTAGACAATAATTTCACCGTTTTTTTTTTTTTGAGAAATAATTTCACCGTTGTTATCCGGTGGAACATGGTCCACATATCGCTATCTAGATCATGATAAAATTAAAATAATACTTTAGTGTTACTAAAATAAAATTAGTATGTTTAGAAAACGAAACTAAAAATCAGAGCACATTATTATCAAATGAAACTGTTGTATAATTAAAATGATACTTTATTATTGCTATAATGGAAGTTATGGAACTAGTGTGCATAGAAATTAAGGAAACTAAAATTCAAAGTCATACAATAACGACATATATTGTCAAATGACCTGAAGTGTAATTAAAATAATACTTTAATATTACTATAATTAAACTAGTCTGTGTAAAAAATGAAATAAAAAAATAGAGCTCAAGCAATACTGTATATTATCAAATGAAATTATAGTAGAATTAAAATGATACTTTAATATTGTTATAATGAAACTAGCATGGACTCCAAAAGAGTGATGATGTCAAATTCTGTCATCCTTGCAATACACATGGATTAAAAAAAGAAAAGAAAAATGCTCAAAAGATAATTGAGTGGGTGAAACATGATTCTTGTAAGAGAAGACCAATAGTTTGATTATTGCAAACACTTTTCAGTTGAACCTGTCTGTGCAGAATTTAACAAACTATGAGATAGTATATGCTAAGCCCAAACATGATGCTGCTCTACCACTTGTAATTGAGGTTGATGAAATTGCAGGGAAGGCCTTCTTGTCCATCACTGTTCCTCTGCATTTCAAATACAAAAAGTGTATGCAAAGGATGGAATTCTGCAAACACCTCCACTACTTCCCCCACCGTTACTGCCACCTCAAAATCAACACTTCCATACTTGTTCTTCTCCACACTGCATTCATCTCCAACCCAAGCTGAGGCACCACTGGTTTTGCTTCTCGTAGCGATACGAACTCCATTGCAGTCACCAAAACAAAACCCATCGAAATCATATAAATGAATTCATGCCTCGAAAACGTTGGCACAATATCACTTCATCAAGCGAAATCTTGACACTGTCACATTCAGAACATGCCTGCATATATTGTGGGATTTCATAGAACAATTAGCGGATAGCTGATATCTTATTGAGTTAGCTGATTAAGTTAGCTGGTTTGACATAGTATTAGCTAATTATAAAATGTATTTGGTAAAATTACATATAAAATAACCTACAATGGCATAAATATATTATGATATTTACTTGCCGAGGCACCACTGGCTTTGCTTCCTGGGAGTGATACCAACCAACTCCGATCCATTGCTTGCAGCGACCAAAATGAAAGTCCATCGAAAACATATAAACGAATCCATGCGTCTGATGAAAACGTTGGAATAATGCAAATGTTTTACATACTTAAAGCAAAATCTTGACATGCAGTGTCACCTTCACTCACAGCATGCATGCCTGCATTATATATTATGGCATTATATTCCATATAAGAGTTAATTAATACCAAATGCATACATGCATCTCTAGTACTTCTCCAATTATTCTTTGGACCTCAAACTGAATTCTTTTAAACTCACTTAACCTCAAACCACTGCAATTTGCATCCACGTACTCTCACCATCTTCTTAATTGTTGATTCTTCCTGTATTCACAACATTGCTAAATTAAATCATTTTGTACCCTCCAATTTCATAACATTAAGCTATACATACTAGCTACACATCATAACCCAATAAAAATACTTAACGAAAAAACATACATAACTCGCAAATGTGACATGTTCTGTGTGTCTTCTCCTACTCCCCCAGCCATCCTGTTCTTATACACTTGTTGTGCATACTATACGTACACCTCCCATCATTGAATCCATCTCCATCCAAATGGTATAAAAATCATTCTTAATTGCTTTGATCAAATTAAATTGTACCTGTCCACAGTCCACACACAAAAGCAAATAAAAGCTCTTTGAACCTAATTACTAAACTTTGAGCAAAAAAATCACTCTTAATTGCTTTAATCAAAATAAATAAAATATAAAAAAAATGTGATAATTCAAATACTGCAGTGTCGGTTCATTCATAAATTATAAATAATAAATAAATATTAAAATGGCATTCAATAAACAAGAAACGATGTAGATGTTAAAGAAGTGTGGTGAAGTGTGAAGGGGATATACTTACAAGTTACAATAATAATAATAATCGGGCCTTTTTGCAGCAAATTAAAAGGTGAAGATTATAACCGCCTCTGCCGGATAGATCTGCCGCCTCTGTCTATCTGCACCTTCCTTTTCCTCTTCCTTTGTCCATCTTGTCCCAGCTGGGTCATAACACAAGGAATCAATCCCCTTGTGATTGGAAGAAAACGCCTCTGCCCGCCTCTACCTATCTCCACCTTCCTTTTCCTCTTCCTCTCTCCATTTCCTTATTATAGGAAGGAATGCATCCCCTTGTGGATGGAAAGAAACGCACTTCCCCTTCTCTGTTTCTATGTATTTCAGCTAAACAATATATCTTCTGGAAAGGGTAGACTTCTACATACACCTCCAATACTTCTCCCATCATTGTCGTTGGAACCTCAATGCTAAAATATTTGTATTCTACATCCCAACTGGCTTCAATGTTAAAATATTTGCGTTCCTTCAGAATCCAAGCACCACTGCTTTTGCTTCTCACGCTCAAACGAATTACGTTACAACCATCAATTTCACTGGGATCAATTACATCATCCCATTCAAATGAAACCATTAAAGAAACATAGAGGGCGGATAGCTCTCCAACGTCCACTCGAATCATAATCTCGACACTATCACCATTGGAGGGTACCTACGTTATGGAATACATATAACAATTAATAATACCATAACTATTACCATCTATTCTATTATAATATCAGATCGAGATGAAGGAACAGATATAACTAACCTTGAACCACTTTTCAATCGAAGGAATCCTCAAACTGCTGCAATTTGCTATCCCAAGACTACAAAAGGATTCAAGACTCTCCAAACCTGAAAGCTCAACCAAACTTTTGCAGTTCTGAATATCTAGTGACCAAAGTCCTTTCAAGTTGGATAGATCTGCTATCTTTTCTAATGAGACACAATTCTTTGCAGAGAGTATCCTCAATTTAGGAGGAAGTTGTGGAAGTGATCTAAGATTCTGCAGATCGTCCAAGTAGAGTATCTCCAAATTGGAATATTGATGACAAAGGCTTAATAGTAAACTTTGAAGATAACAACTTCCCATTAAATCTATTTCATTCAACGAGGAGGACAAACTCCTAAGAGCAATTGGAAAATCTTCTTCATGCAAATACTTGTCAGGAATACTCAAAGCATTGCAATTGCTTATGTTAAGACATTCTAAGGATGAAAGAATCTCCATGTTTGGAAGCTCAACCAAACTTTCACAGTTTTTAAGATTCAACACTTTAAGTTTCTTCAAGTTTGATACAGTTACTATTTTCACCAATGAGACACAATTGTTTACAAAGAGCTTCACCAAACTAGGAGGAAGTTCTACAAGCACTCTAAGATTTTGGAAATCCTCCAAGCCAAGATCTTTCAAGTTTGAAAGATGACAAAGGCGGAAGGGTAAGCTTTGAAGATAACAACTTCTTCCTGATAAATATAAAGATACCAATGAGCTCAAATTCTCAATAACTTCAAAGGAGCACGAATTTGCAACTGAAAGTGGAAAAAAAACAGCACCATCACCTGATCTCTCAGTGTGCTGATGCAGAAACAGTTTCTTTAAATTTCTCAAACATCCCAAAGAAAATGGTATATGTGAGATGTCAGTTTCAAAAGCATTTAACTCTCTTAGTTGCTCTAATTTTCCCAAGTCAATTGGAAGCTCCCTCAGTTTTAGGCAAGAATTCAAATTTAAAACTTCAAGTGATTTTAACTTGCAAATGCTACTTGGAAGAACCTTGAGTTTCTTGCACCTTTCAAAATCTAACTCAACAAGTCTCTCCAAACTTCCAATTGATGGGTGTATCTCGACCAAATTTGAACAACACCGAAAGGATACTTTTTGAAGAGTATGTGCCCCAGTGAAGTTTGGTGTTTTCTTAAGTTGTTTACAATAATCAAACTTTAAGATCCTCAAGAAAATAAAATACTGTTGAAAAAAAGTAGAAAAATGTTTAATCAATTTATATTGTTCTAGTCAAAGTTTTTAATTAAGAAATATGCAATGTTGAAAGAAACATTAGACATACTAACCTGCATACTGCATTGGAATTCTTTGATATTACATTTTTCCATGTCTAACTCAACAAGTCTCTCCAAACTTCCAATTGATGGGTGTACCTTGACCAACTTTGAACACCACCTAAAGGATACTTTTTCAAGAGTATGTGCCCCAGTAAAGTTTGGTGTTTTCTTAAGTTGTTCACAATAATCGAACTTTAAGATCCTCAAGCATCTAAAATGCTGTGAAAAAAAAAAAGTAGAGAAAGGTTTAATCAATTTCTATTTTTCTAGTCAAAGTTCTTAATTAAGAAATATGCAATGTTGAAAGAAACATTAGACATACTAACCTGCATATTGCATTGGAATTCTTTGATATTGCTACCTTTCATGTCTAACTCAACAAGTTTCTCACAGCGAAAATTAGATGGTATGCAACTCAAATGGCAATAGTGTAATCTAAGCAACCTGAGCTCATTGGATAAATATTTAAAAGATCCGCTAAGACACGTACCATTCAATATGAGTATTCGTAACTTTACCATCTTTTTGAATATTTGAGTATTCAAAGGCACATTCTTTAACATGTTAAAATTTACAATCATCCCTTCAATTGCTTTTGTGCCCTATAAAAATAAAACATTTATATAACAATATTTTAGATTTTAGATATTTTGAAATCTTTGATTTTAATAAAGGTAAGTATAGAAAGCAAATGAATTAACTAGAGTAATTCAAATACAAAGGAAATGTGTTACCTTGTTCCCATGAAGAACATCAAAGACATCCTTTGGGTCAATCAATCTACTTTGTTTGCCCGGCTCACATGAAGATCCTTTTCGAACAATTTCTCTTCCCAAATCTCGTACTAAATCATGCATCTGAAGCCTTTCAAACTCTCCACCTCCATATGTTGTCAACAAGCATCTTTCAATCAAAATTCTTATTCCACTTTTAGCATAAAAACCACAAGCTTCCAATATCATAGAAGTGTCATTTTTGTTTTGCCCAATAAAAAAACAAGCAATATCAAGAAAGATATTCTGAGTGTCATCATCAAGTGAATCATAACTTATTTTAAGAATTTTTAGAACATCATCATGAGGTATCCTTTCTAATTTCTCAGCATCATCACTCCATTCTTGCACTGATTTGCCACGCAAATGAGAACCTATAATTGTAAGTGCTAGTGGAAGTCCACCAGCATAACTTGCTATCCTTTCGGATAGTTCAATATACTCCTCTAACGGTATAGGAACACCAAAAGCATGCCAACTCAAGAGTTGCAAGGATTCATCATGGCTTAACATTTCTACCATGTACTTCTCATGTGCTTCCAGGTCACTCAACAACTGAACATCTCTAGTTGTTATTATAATTGTGCTCCCTGAACCAAACCAATTCCGTTGTCCTGCTAATGATTCTAGTTGACAAGTGTCGTCTATGTCATCAAGAACAAGAAGAACACTTTTTGATCGCAGTCTTTCTTTAATCAAACTTATTCCTTCATCAACATTATCTATTTCAAGTTTCTTTCCATTCAGTGTTTTGCAAAGAAGTTTCTCTTGTAGACGAACTAAGCCATTGTACCCATCTGAAGCTTGTGATCTAATGTTTGCGATAAAGCAACAACTTTCAAACTTTTGAAAACTCAAGTTGTAAATGGCTTTGGCAAGGGTTGTTTTTCCCACACCACCCATGCCAAAAATTCCAATCATCTTAATATCATTAGCTTTTTGAGTTTGCAATAAATGAAGTATATCTCTAACACGAGATTCAATTCCAACGGGATACTTTGCAACATTCATGTATGTACGATTCACTTCCCGCATTACCTCTTCAGTAATTTTTTTGATGAACTTAGATTCATACCTATCACATTTTTTCCAATGAATGCATGTCAATCTAAATCATTAAAGAAAATATACGTGGAAAACATAAAACTAAGAAATTAAATACAGCACACGTTATTACAGAACACGAAATATGTATATTTAGTCTCTCATGGTTCCATTATATTGTTTAATTTGAGGTAAACAACTCTTATAATCAATCCATAATTATAATTTCTAAAAGGAGTTAATATTTATGACAAATAAATAGAAATACACAGTGCAGATTCTTCTTAGCTTGTTTTACCAAAAATATTAATCCATCCGTAAAGATGCATGTATAGATGCTAGGACGCAATTATTAATTAGCGAAACTAACATAATTAATATTATTGACAATATGAGTTTTTTTTTTTTTTTCTATTGGCAATATGAGTTTGTGAGCCAAATTCTGACAAATATATCATACTATCACCAAAAAAAAAAAAAAAAATTGAAAAGAGGATTTACCCGTTTGTCATGGTTTGTAAATCCCATCCGGACAAATCAGCAACAGTAGTGAGTGCAACTTTCCACT
Organism: Ipomoea triloba; assembly: GCF_003576645.1. Classification (NCBI taxonomy): domain Eukaryota; kingdom Viridiplantae; phylum Streptophyta; class Magnoliopsida; order Solanales; family Convolvulaceae; genus Ipomoea; species Ipomoea triloba. The sequence continues at coordinate 26,273,732 of NC_044922.1, read as the reverse complement.
CATCAATTTTTTGATCATCAAATCGTTGTCGATGTCGAGCCAATGCCTTACCAAATTCGCCTGTTTGTTTACGAACCTCGGAAGGATCAACGTTGTAGAATATAGGCAGAACCATCTGTTGCAAATTTTTCTTACAGTCTAAAATCTTTACTAGTTCATCAAGACACCATCTGGAATGGGCATAAGTTTTGGAAAATACGATGATGGATATCTTGGACCCCTCGATGGCCTTCAATAGTTCATCGGAGATGTTCTCACCTTTTCGAATTTCTTCATCGTCTCGAAAGGTGTTAACTCCAGCCTGACGCAAATCTTCATAAAGATGATCAATAAAAGATTTCCGTGTTTCTCCTCTAAAACTCAAGAAAACATCATACACCCATGCAGTAGTAGATGAAGATGAAGAAGAAGAAGCCATATTTGAAATTGAGAACACTATATATCTTCTATCTTGATTTGCTAGTTTCTATAGATTTAAAGAGCTTGATAAATGCGTGTGTAGACAGACGATACCGTAATGGAAATTTCCTTCCGGCCACTGCCAAACTCAATGGAAATTTCATAGACAATCCAACGTAAGATTGCTATGTGTACAATACCATATATTTGATTGACTTGGTCTTCTTAATAATTTCCCACTACACCAATAATTCTACGTAATGGGACCATCCACATAAAAGTATAAAACGTTATGATATTTTCCAGCAATCATGGTACAGGATCATTCACGTGACATGTTTTAACTTTTGTCTTTTTCCTACACCCCACATGCATGGTGAATTGCGTCCTTAGTAGTGAAATTTTTTTTTTTTTGTAATTTTTGAAAAGTTTTTGTAAGTGTGATTAGAAAAGAGAAAATAATGGGAGGAAAAAAACCTTCTGTGCACGAAACGAGCACAACAACTGTCCCTTCTCTTATATTTGCACTGTTCCAAAATACCTCTCTTGCATATGATCCCCATTCTTCTAATTCCTCCTTTCTCTTTCCATCATGTCATACGTTACTATTCCAAATGGAAAATACTTGGTAGACTCTCATTTTATTATACTCCCTACCTTTACTCCTCTCACATGTTCTTGATGTAGATACTTTCCTGTGGACCCAAATAATGAAAATAATCAATCCTTGTTTTCCACCTCAGATAAGAGAGTAGAATTTGTGAGTATGTATACTAGAACTCATTCCAAAAACCCACAATAAACCATTGATGGTGATGCCACAAAGACAGTTTTTCATAATACATCCAAACACTGAAAATGAAACTGTTTTCCGAAAAATGACTCATTTTCCAGAAGTCATTTTTCTACTTTCCAAAGGGACCTAAGTGTTCATGATTGGTTCAAAAAAAAAGTGTTCATGATTTATCCTTAAGTAAAAATGTTTTTATATCCTCATCACTGCCAATAGATATAAATATCAAAATAATTTAATTTTAAAAATGATTATTGTTCGTGTTGTTTATGCAATTAAAATGAAATTTACATTTATTAAATTATTATATATAGATATAAGAGTTAATTTCTTTTTTAGTCTTAGATTGATAGATGACAGTCTATTTTAGTTTTTTTAATTTATCAGAACTTTCACATTGGTCCTAGTATTATTATGACATGACATTTTTTGTTCCCCGTCAACAAAATCGTTCTATTAACCCTTTTACACAACTTTCACTCTTCTCTAAAACTCAAGAAACCATAGTACGACCAGACCGTGAATGATGAAGAAGAAGCCATAGCTGAAATTTATCTGAGTATACTATCTTGATTGTGTCTTGGTTTGCTAGCAGTTTGGTAGTAATCTATAGATTTGAAGAGCTTGGGTGTAGTAGACGACCGGTGACTCAGACATTAAAAAGTCAAGATAGGAAGTTTCCTTCCAAAGAACGCGACACTCAAAAGGGAAGTTCTCGTAGGTCACTTGATAAGGGCCTAGCATATTTCCACTAGTATTTATCTCTTAGTCTTGACCTTTTGTTTTTAAATCAATAAATATTATATTTTGTCTTCAAAAGTATTATATTTTTTCAGGAATAAGGGTCAAATAAACCACTGACTATACACAAAACTACAATTAGACCATCGAATTCGAAAAGATTGCAATTGGGTCCCTAAACTACACAAACACATGCAATTAAGTCCAATTTGACCTGTTTACCTACAATTGTGATAACGTGGCGGTTACCAATTTTTAAAATAAAATTTTAAATAATTTTAATTAAAATAATTAAATAATTTAAATAAATAATAAAAAAATAAAATAAATAATAAAAAAACAGATGAACTGCCGGAGACGGATCGTCTCCGACAGCCTTCGTCTCCATGGCTGGAGACGAAGGTCTTCGTTTCCGGCCATGGAGACGAAGACTGCCGGAGATCGTCTCCGGCAGTTCTGTTTTTTTTTTTTTTAATTTAATTATTTTATTTAAAATTATATTTAAAAAATTATTTTAAAAATTGTTATCCGCCACGTCAGCACAATAATAGGTAAACAAATCAATTTGGACTTAATTGCATGTGTTTGTGTAGTTTAGGGACCCAATTGCAATCTTTTCGAGTTCGATGACCTAATTGTAATTTTGTGTGTAGTTCAGTACAGTAGTCTATTTGACCCTTATTCCTATTTTTTATTATAAGCATAAACATTTTTATTTCTTATTAGTAAAACTCAAACACACACTGAGCTCTTTTACTTTTATTTATTTTTAGTTAATCAGCATGTTTTGTTTTTCTATTCTGCCCTTTCTTCTTTAATTTTTTAGTTTTTCGTCTCAATTTCTAGTTTCTGAGTACAAAATTTCTAGTTTGATCAATTTGTCTAAAATGTGATTTGAGTTTTGTTTATAACTATGCAATGAAATCTATCTTTATTCCTAAGGACGTATATAGTTGTCTTCATGCCTTTCCTCTGTTGTGAGGTGTGCCTTCTTTTGCTCATTACGCACAAGGATCGGAGCCCCTCATTTTGAGAGCTTGCTCTCACACTGTCGCTGGTAAGACTCGACTCGATCATTGATCTCTTGTGACAAAATTTTATCTCCGTGACAATTGAGCTACACATACTTGCAAAGTGCAAACGCGTTACATAATCCTACTTTTATCTATCGATTAGCTTGGTGTTATAGTAGAAGCGCTATTTTTTTTGGTAACGAGGAAAGCATGTAGCCACTATCTGAGATTGTGCACTAAATCGCTAGCCAGTAAAGAACTACAATGAGGTAATTAAACCAATCTAGGTTGTCATTTTCCAATAAATATTATTTTTATTTTATTTGAGATGGTTCTTTATTTAAAAATGTTGTTAAAATAGCTTGAAGCTCCTCCGGCATTTGATGGGCACCTAAGCCACTGGTAAGGTGGATCTTTGACATAAGAATTTTTTAATATACTTAAAATACATTTTTTTTTGAAGGTAAATGTAGTTATTCCATTAATTCATAACATAAAACGTATAAATCAATGAAATGGTAAACCATTCCTTACAGTCAGACATAGAAACAACTTTTCTAACTATGCTATAGAAAAATTGAACTGCAGACTGTTTCATAACTATGAAGCTATGTTCCTTCAGGGAGCTTAAAGCTTCATCAAAGATCTGGGTCTTCGTCATCATTTTTTTTTCTCGCCCAGGATAAGATCAACATTTGTCGAAACTAAGTGCATTATTTTTTTTTTTAACACATTAAAGCTAAGGTTTAGTTTTTGAAGGTACATTATTTTATTTTTTTTAGATCAAGATGGAGGTGGCCGGCAAACTCTAGGTACCTTAATATGTATCCCTCTCGCTAACTCTTCTCAGCCAAGTGCAGCTCAGAAGGTACATTATTTGAGTACTAAAGGTACATTATATTATTTTGTATACTTTAAATAATAAATAACATTCAATATACAAATGATGTATCTTAAGTATATTAAAACTGAAGGTCCACAATATAATTTTCCCTAAGCCACCTAGACATGCCTAAATGCACAACTAAAAGAACTTGATTTTTTTTTTTTTTTTTGTTTGTTTTGGGTATAACAAGCATTCCTCCCTTAAAATATAGATGTCCAATAGCACATAATACTCTATACACGTATAATATATATATATATATATATATATATATATATATATATATATATATATATAATACTCCTTTAACCATAACACATATGAACAAAGCAATATAATCAAAATTAAAATAAATAACAGCCAAGTTAGATGCCTAATTAGCTCATTGCATAGAAGGTTTATTTCCCCTTCTTCTTTTTTAATCTAGGGGTGCCTAGACGGGCTTTTTTACAACATTCTTATTTAAATATAGTTCGAGGAGTACATGCATTCAAGCAAACAGCGCAGCTATGTCACTTTTTTTTTTTTTAATGCAAGAAAAAGGGATTTAGGTGTAAATAGGGATTGGAGATTGGTTGCTATCCATCATTTTGCTTGTAATAAGGCCTATGAATTGCCCAATTTGAAGAAGTTGACAAGTTTTTGCCACTAACTGCTGTAATTTGGCTTGCACTTTGAGATAATATTACACATTAAGTTGACATATTATAGACAATGCTCTTATATTATATAATGCATCATTTTTTTCCACCAAAATTGATACAACATTTGGAGGTCAAGATCTAGATGTATAGATTGTGGGATCAAATTAGTGAAAGTGACACAACATTAAACCACTTAACTTAGGAGGAAAGGACAATGCAGAGTTCTTTCTAATGGAATTAAAATCAAAATCAACTATTCCATACATAACAAGTTGATTCAAATAGTGTCGGCAGCCACTGCTTGGTTGTGCACAATTTATAAAATCTTAGCTCTCCGAAGCTCAATTTTTGAATCTTCAAAGCCTTCATAACCTTTCGATTAATATATTTTTCTTATCAACATACCTAGCTAGTATGTTGTAAATGATTTTGAAAATTGAAAAAATAAAATATATCGATTAAATTCTTACCTGGTGATGATTTTTTCATCACTTTAATTTCTAGGGCACATCGGTAATGAAGTTGCTAACAAAAAAAAAATTGAATTTTTTTACATACTTCAATATTTATATATTTTTTTTAGAGTTTATTACCAAAATGGTCCATCGACTATTGCGAAATTACCAATTTGGTACTCAACAATTTAACTTGACCAATTAAGTCCCTCGACTTTGAAAAATTTAACTAATTTGGTCCTCCGTTTATTTTGCTATTAAATATCCGTTAAATCAGGACCAAATTGGTAATTTTGCTATAGTCAAGGGACCAAATTGGTAATTAATTTTTGGGATAAAATACAAATAAGTCATCGTACTATTTGGAAACAAGCAATTAAGCCATCCAACTCAAATAACCCCAAATAAACCATTGAAGTCAAAAAAATAAAGCAATTGAGCGACTAAAACCCGAAAAAAAAAAANAGTGGAAATGAATCAGATGAGGAACACTTTGGGTAAAATCATAACAAATGGCAAGCAAAATAATTAAGCTTAAATGCAAGGTTAAAATATTAAAGCACTTGTATATCAACCTGCATGTCTAGTTGTCTACCATCAACCACATCTCTGTTCTAAGTATTTGAAATGGACAAAGTAGGTGTAGAGGATGGAAATGTGCATCCGCTCTCACCATCTTCTTATTCTTCTGAATTGTTGATTCTTCAATTCCTGCATTCACAACATTATATTGCTAAATGAAATCATTTTGGACCCTCCAATTTCATAACATTAAGCTATACTAGCTAGTAGCTACACATCATAGCCCAACAAAAATACTTCAAAGGAAAAACGTAACTCACAAATACATGTTATGTGTCTTCTCCTACTCCAGCCGTCCTACTCTTAATTATACACTTTTGTGCATACGTACACCTTCAATCATTGTTGAGACCTCAAAATCAATTCTTTTATCTTGTATAGAGGGTCCACCTTGCTTTGTTCCTTGACTTTCAGCACACTAGTTTGGTATACCTTCTATTTTTCCAATTAATGAAACAATTTTTTACAAAGAGATGATCCAAACTAAGAGGAAGTTATAGTAGTGCTCTTAGATTTTGCCAATCATTTAATATATATGAGACTTCTCAAATTATAAAGATGGCAAAGGCGGAAGGGTAAGCTTTGAAGATACCAACTTTTCCCGATGTTACCTTCACTCACAACATGCATGCCTGCATTATATATTAATGCATTCCATATAAGAGTTAATTTTTTTTTTTTAAATACAACTGACCCTATTACATTGCAATTTGTAAGCTCAGCTAACCTTTTGCAGGTGGGATAATACAACTTTTCCCGTCTTTTCAAGCTTGAGCCAGTCCGTCACACAATCTTCCTAGTGTGATTTATCCAAAAAAGAGCAACTCTTGTGATTAACTAGAAGAGGTCAATAACAAGAGAAAAATCACACTCAATCAAAAGATACATTAGAAAATATCTGCATGATCAATATATTAACAACATTCAATTCTTACCAAACTTTTTATTTTTAAGTTGGTTCATCTTGCTGAAACCCCCTTTTGGATGGAAAGAAACGCACTTCCCCATCTTTGTTTCTGTGTATGTCAAATAGACTATGTACCTCTATAGGATTGAATTCTGCATACATCTCTAATACTTCTTCAACTATTCTTGGGAACTCAAAGTGAATTCTTTTAAACTCACTTAACCTCAAACCACTGCAATTTTCACCATCCATCTTCTTATTCTTCTTATTGTTGATTCTCCCTGTATTCACAACATTGCTAAATTAAATCATTTTGTACCCTCCAATTCCATAACATTAAGCTATACTACCTACACATCATAACCCAATAAAAATACTTAAAAGGAAAAACTTAACTCAGAAATGCAACTTGCTTGTTGTGTCTTCTCCTACTCCAACCATCCTGCTCTTATACACTTGTTGTGCATACTATACGTACACCTCCAGTCATTCTTGAATTGAGACCTCAAAATCAATTCTTTTACCCTGTACATAGGAGTCCACCTTGCTTTGTTCCTTGACTTTCAGCACACTGGATGGCTCATGTACTTCTTATATGTGACTCTTTACATCCTGTACCTACAATTCTAACTTGAGGCTTTTTGGTACAATTATTGATCTCCAATCCCTTTTGTTTCCACTATCCAATTGACTCAATCTACATCCTGTATGTACAAGTCTGGCTTAAATATGTATAGTATTTTATATGGTTGTTATATGCACTACTACATAAACATCTTTTAACGTCGGTTATTTTGCGGTGTAGTTCTCGCCGAAGTTATGTCATTTAAAAAAATTAAAATACGTTGTATCTTTTTTAAAAAATAGAGATACAAGGTCGATTTTTTTAAAAGAACCTCATGATGTATCTCTTTCTCTTAAAAAAAAAAAAGATTCATATGTGAAACAGAGGTTTAAACCAAATATTAAAAACAAAAAACAAAAAAACAAAGATTCATATTGTACATGTGCAACAAAAGAGAACAGACAAATCTCTGAAAATATTAGATATATTTTATGGTCTTACCAACCGGGGTTGAACATAAGAATGCTGAAATCTGTCAAGTGGGAGACACTTGGGCATAGATTGAGCATGCTGGAAATTAAATATATTAAATGATCACTTCTTGAAGAGTAATTGCAGAAACTCAAAATGTGGACTGCTAGCTATCTCCAATTATTACTGTCAAAAGAATATCCTGCAAACAAGAGAGTACTCTTATCAAATTCTGATGAATAACCCAACTAAAAGAATACTAATGGAAAATCAATCCAGTTGAATACAAATCACATCTTACCCCTTAGCTTTTTCACCGAGCAGCACCGTCGTCTGGATCACATCCCATATACATATAGGTCTGACTTGCGACTTTTTGGTTCAATTCTTGATCTTCCTTTTGTTTCCATCCTCCATTTGTATAAAAATCACTCTTAATTGCTTTGATCAAATTAAATTGTACATGTCCACACACACAAAAGCAAATAAAAGCTCTTTGAACCTAATCACTAAATTTTAAACATAAAACTATGATGTAAAATAGGATGAAATACGAAAGTAAGTGAAGTCATCTTTTTAATTAGTTAATTACGCTTTAATCAAAATAAATAAAATATTTTAAAATTTTGATAATTCAAATACTACAGTAAGTTCATTCATAAATTAGAAATAATAAATAAATATTAAAATGGCATTTAATAAACAAGAAAAGATGTAGATGTTAAAGAGGTGTTGTGAAGTGTGAAGGGCGGATATACTTACAAGTTACAATAATAATAATCCTTTTTGCAGCAAATTAAAAGCTGAAGATTATAACCGCCTCGGCCTGATAGATCTGCCGCCTCTGCCTATCTGCACCTTCCTTTGCCCATCTTGTCCCAGGGTCATAACAGAAGGAATCAATCCCCTTATGGATTGGAAAAAAACGCCTCTGCCTGATACTTGTGCCGCCTCAACCTATCTGCACCTTCCTTTTCCTCTTCCTCTCTCCATCTTCTTCCTTATAGGAAGGAATGCATCCCCTCGTGGATGGAAAGACACGCACTTCCCCTTCTCTGTTTCTATGTATTTCAGCTAAACAATATATCTTCTGCAAAGGATGGAGTTCTACATACACCTCCAGTACTTCTCCCATCATTGTTGGAACCTCAAAATGATGAATATATATGATCTGACTGTGCTCCTTTAGAATCCAAGCACCACTGCTTTTGCTTCTCACGCTCAAAGTACAACCATCAATTACATAATTATCAATTAAATCATCATCGCGTTCACAGAATGAAATCATTGAAGGAAAATCGCAGAATATCTCTCCTTCGTCCACTCGAATCGCAATCTGGACACTATCACCTTTAGAAGGTGCCTACATTATAGAATACATACATACAATATAACAATTAATAATACCATCACTATTACCATCTATTCTAATATAATATCAGAGATGAAGGGAACAGATATAACTAACCTTGAACCACTTTTCAATCGGAGGAATCCTCAAACTACTGCAATTTGCTATCCCAAGACCACATAAGGATGAAATACCCTCCAAGCCTGAAAGCTTAACCAATCTTTTGCAGTTCTGAATATATAGCCATCGAAGTCTTTTCAAGTTGGATAGATCTGCTATTTTTTCTAATGAGACACAATTTATTGTATAGAGTTCTATCAAATTAGGAGGAAGTTGTGGAAGTGATCTAAGATTCTGCCAATTGTTCAGGTTGAGACATATCAAATTGGAATATTGATGGCATGGTAAACTTTGAAGATAATATCTTCCCATTAAATCTCTTTCTTTAAATGATGACAGACTCCTATGAGCAATTGGAAGATCTTCATCTTGCAAATAGTTGTCAGGAATACTCAAAGCATTGCAATTCCTTATGCAAAGCATTGATAAGGATGAAAGAGTCTCCATGTTTGGAAGCTCAACCAAACTTTCACAGTTTTCAAGATCCAACCAGTAAAGTTTCTTCAAGTTTGATACAACTGTTATTTTTTTCAATGAGACACAATTAATTGCAGAGAGTACCTCCAAACTAGAAGGAAGTTCTACAAGTTCTTTAAGATTTTGCAAATCGTCCAAGCGGAGACATTTCAAGTTTGAAAGATGACAAAGGCGGAAGAGTAAGCTTTGAAGATAACTTCTTCCTGATAAATTTAAAGATTCCAATGAGGTCAAATTCCCAATAACTTCCCAGGAGCACAAATTTGCACCATCACCTGATTTCTCAGTGCACTGATGCAGATCCAGTTCCCTTAGATTTCTCAAACATCCCAAAGAAAATGGTATATGTGAGATGGCAGTTCCACCAGCAAATAAATCTCTTAGTTGCTCTAACTTTCCCAAGTCAACTGGAAGCTCCCCCAGTTTGTAGCAATCATATAACTTCAAAACTTCAAGTGATTTTAACTTGCAAATGTTACTTGGAAGAACCTCGAGTTTCTGGCAAAATGTGAAATCTAACTCAACAAGTTTCTCCAAACGTTCAATTGATGGGTGCACCCTGACCAAATTCCAACAACCCACAAAGGACACTTTTTGAAGAGTACGTGCCCCAATGAAGTTTGGTGTTTTCTCAAGATTACAATAATCAAACTTTAAGATCTTCAAGCATCTAAAATGCTGTTGAAAAAAAGTAGAAAAAGGTTTAATCAATTTCTATTTTTCTTGTCAAAGTTCTTAATTAAGAAATATGCAATGTTGAAAGAAACATTAGACATACTAACCTGCATATTGCATTGGAATTCTTTGATATTGCTACCTTCCATGTCTAACTCAACAAGTTTCTCACAGCGAATATTAAATGGCATGCAACTCAAATGGCAATTGTATAATCTAAACAACCTAATCTCATTGGATAAATATTCAAAAGATCCGCTGAGACACACACCATTCAATATGAGTATCCGTAAATTTTTCATCCCTTCTAATGCTTCCGTACTGAAAGGCCCATCCTTTAACATCTTAGAATTTACAATCATCCCTTGAATTGCATCCGTGCCCTATATAAAAAAAACATTTATATAACAATATTTTAGATTTAAGATATTTTGAAATCTTTGATTTTAATAAAGTTAAGTATGGAATGCAAATGAATAAACTAGAATAACTAAAATACAAAGGAAATGTTATACCTTGTTCCCGTGAAGAACATCAAAGACTTCCTTTGGGTCAATCAATCTACTTCGCTTGCCCGGCTCTTGTGGAGATTCTTTTCGAACAACTTCTCTTCCCATATCTCGTACTAAATCATGCATCTGAAGCCTTTCAAACTTTCCAAATCTATCTATTGTCAACAAGCATCTTTCAATCAAAATTCTGATTCCACTTTTAGCATAAAAACCACAAGCTTCCAATATCATAGAAGTGTCATTTTTGTTGTGCCCAATAAAAAAACAAGAAATATCAAGAAAGATATTTCGAGTATCATCATCAAGTGAATCATAGCTTATTTTAAGAATTTTTTGAACATCATCATGAGGTATCCCTCTTAATTTTTCCGCATCATCACTCCATTCTTGCACTGATTTGCCACGCATATGAGAACCTATAATTTGAAGTGCTAATGGAAGTCCACCAGTATAACTTGCTATCCTTTTGGATAGTTCAATATACTCCTCTAATGGTATAGGAACACCAAAAGCATGCCAACTCAAGAGTTGGAAGGATTCATCAGGGCTTAACGTTTCTACCATGTATTTCTCGTGTGCTTCCATGTCACTCAACAATTGAACATCTCTAGTTGTTATTATAATTGTGCTCCTTGGACCAAACCAATTCCGTTGTCCGGCTAATGATTCTAGTTGACTAGTATCGTCTATGTCATCAAGAACAATAAGAACACTTTTTGATCGTAGTCTTTCTTTAATCAAACTTATCCCTTCATCAACATTATCTATTTCAAGTTTCTTTCTGTTGAGTGTTTTGCAAAGAAGTTTCTCTTGTAAACGAACTAAACCATTGTGACCCTCCGCAACCTTTGATCTAATGTTTGCAACAAAACAACAACCTTCAAATCGTTGAAAACTCAAGTTGTAAATAGCTTTAGCAAGGGTTGTTTTTCCGACACCACCCATGCCAAAAATTCCAAACATCTTGGTGTCATCATTTCTTTGAGTTTGCAATAAATGAAGTATATCTTTGACACGAGAGTCAATTCCAACAGGATACTTTGCAACATTCATGTATATACGATTCACCTCTCGCAGTACCTCTTCAGTAATTTTTTTGATGAACTTTGATTCATACCTATCACATTTTTCAATGAATATAATGTCAATCTAAATCATTAAAGAAAATATAGGTGGAAAACATAAAACTAAGAAATTAAATAGAGCACATGTTACAGTAGACGAAATATGTATATTTAGTTTCTCATGATTCAATTGTTTGAGGTAAACAACTGTTGGAATATTTTTATCAACGGATATAATCAATCCATAATTATAACTTCTAAAAGGAATTAATATTAATGACAAATAAATCGAAATGCACAGTGCAGAATCTTCTTGTTTTACCAAAAATATTACTCCATCCGTAAAGATCAGATGCATGTACAGATGCTAGAACGCAATTATATTATTAATTAGCAAAACTAACATTATTAATATTATTGGCAATATGAGTTTGTGAGCCAAATTGTAACAAATATATCATACTATTACATTAAAAAAAATCAAAAATTGAAAAAAGGATCACCCGTTTGTCATCATTTTCAAATCCCATCCGGACAAATCAGCAACAGTAGTGAGGGCAACTTTCCACTCATCAATTTTTCGATCATCAAATTGTTGTCGATGTTGAGTCAATGCCTTACCAAATTCGCCTGTTTGTTTACGAACTTCTGAAGGATCAACATTGTAGAATATAGGCAGAACCATCTGCTGATAATTTTTCTTACAGTCTAGAATCTTCACCAGTTCATCAAGGCACCATGTGGATTGGGCATAAGTTTTGGAAAACACGATGATGGATATCTTGGACCCCTCGATAGCCTTCAATAGCTCATCAGAGATGTTCTCACCTTTTCGGATTTCTTCATTGTCCCGAAAGATGTTAACTCCAGCCCGACGTAAATCTTCATAAAGATGATCAGTAAAAGATTTTCGTGTCTCTCCTCTAAAACTCAAGAAAACATCATACACCCAAGTAATAGTAGATGAAGATGAAGAAGAAGAAGAAGCCATATTTGAAATTGAGAACACTATCTTCTATCTTGATTTGCTAGTTTCTAAAGATTTAAAGAGCTTGATAAATGCGTGTGTAGACAGACGATACCGTAATGGAAATTTCCTTTCGCCCACTGCAACACTCAATGGAAATTTCTCAGACAATCCAACCCAAGATTGCTATATGTGTACTTCCATATATTTGATTGACTTGCTCTTCTTAAGGCCCTCCCCAATAATTAGTTTTTACACGAAATTTTAAGAGAAGAAGATGATGTGGAGGAAAGATAAGGAGGAAAGAGAAGAAAAAAATGTCTCCCGCAAGCAATGGGATTTTGTCAGTTTGTGGGGTCCGCAGAGAAGACAAAACAGACCAAATTAGCGCGTAGCTTTCATGTTGCGTTGTTTTCAATTTGCGTTGCTTTCAAATTTCCCTGAGCGCGTGAGTGTTTCTGGCTTTTTTTGTTTTTAATGTTTTTGTTTTCTTTTAGTTTTTCTTTTTATTTTTTTTCTCTTTCTCTTTCATCTTCTCTTTCTTAATTATACCTGTAAAATCTCTTCAAAAATCTCATACTATTGTGGATGGCCTTAGAGAATCCAACGTAAGCAAAATAAAAAATAAAAATATTATATCCTCAGCCCAGCCAATTGATATAAATATCACAATAATTTAATTTTAAAATTATTATAGTTGATGTTGCTTAGCAGTTAAATGAAATTTCATTTATTAAATTATTATATAGATATTTTTTCGTTGATGTAAACGTTTTATGTTATGAATTATTATATAGATATAAACTAGTGTGTAACCTGCATAAGCTGATAAGCTAATAAGTATATTGTTTTATTTAATTAACCAGTACCCCCCAGCACGGAATGGATTTGTTATAATTGCATTGAGGGCTGTATTTTATACAAAAGAAAATAGGCGCCTATAGATTATTAGAAAATTAAATTTGCTCACCATTAAATTTTAAATGAATTTGATTAAATGTTGAAGAACCAAAAGTTATTTGGAATACTAACTCATTTTTTAAATAAAAAAAACATAAAACAATAAGTATTTAGACGATTCTCATAGAATTATTCGTAACTTAAATACACAATTATGACTGCATCTCCTATTTGTAATATTAAATCTTATATATTAATTGCATATATATTATTTGGTTTGCTAACCACTACAAAATTTTTGAGAAATAATAAAATAAAATAAGTACATAATAATTAACACATTAATTGGAGTAAATCAATAATTTAAAACAACAAATAAATCAAAATTTCTATATACTAAAATGTAAAGGTTATTATAAATAATTTAAATTTGAGTTGTATTACCATATTTAACAATATTACGTAAACCTTAATAGTATAAGAATGTTTTGGAGGTAATTAAAATGGAGGATTTGTTTTTATTAATAGTATAGATTGCGTTGCAGGGAATTATATGTACTGTATTATTACGATTAGTAATTTTAATATAGAATTGTATTACGAATAGGAGTGTAAAAAACAATATATTTTATTACAAATTTTATTACCACATTTTAATTTGCAATTGCAGTACAAATAGATATTGTATTTCCATATTTAACAATATTACGTAAACCTTAATAGTATAGGAGTGTTTTGGACGAGAATTAAAATATATGATTTTGTTTTTATTAATGGTATAGATTGCGTTGAATGGAATTACATGTACTGTATTATTGCGATTGGTAATTTTAATCTAAATTGTATTACGAAAAAATGAGTAAAAAACAATATATTTTATTACGAATTCTATTACCATATTTTAATTTACAATTGCAGTGAGAATAGTAATTGGATTAACATATTTAACAGTATTACGTAAACCTTAGTATTACATTTTCATTTTGAGCCGACCTATCTCACGAACAAGGATCCGTGAGATGATCTCACACAAGTTTTTGCCATTTAAAAAAAAATAAAAAACAAACTCTTATAATTATGAATTGTTGGAAAAATAGCATAAAATGACATTTTAAGTGACTATTTTGTGGTACAAATATATATGAGGTCCACTCCCGATTTGGGTCGGATCAAAGTGGATTCGGGTTCTTTATAGTGAGACGAAGAGGTTGATATATTGTACGCTCAAAACGAATAATAGGTGAATGAGAAATTGGTTCTCAAAGTAGACTCATTTGAGTGGGAAAAATGGAGGAAAAAACTTTAAAGTAGCTTTTGTCTCGCATTGATTTGGAAAGTGAGTTTGCACCACTATTTATTATACAAGAGTCTTTCTAAGGTTTATTGAATTGTATAGCATAGAGACTCTCTTCCTCGCATAGATTTGCGAATCAAATCCTAAAATGAACCCAAAAAAGCTTGGCTCGTGTGCTTATTATTTTTTGAGAAATATTATTTTGTTATTTTTTGAGAAATATTATTTTCGTAGTAATATTTCATAACAGGTGTAAATTTATGAAATTTGTTGACGTATTCAATCTGTTTAGATAAAATCACAAAACTATAGTAAAGAAAATTCTGACCAATTGACCTTTCGACATGCACAACAATCCAATTGAAGCCACAAGAGGCTGGCTATACAAATTATTTATATTAAAAAATTAAAATTAAACACTTATAAGTAGTTATAACTATGAATGATTTTATCAAATTTGTTGACTTATTCAATCAGTTAAAGAAATTTAATGATATATATGTATAAAAGGAATCTTCAAAAAAAAATATGTATAAAAGAAAATAAATAATTGGTGGCTAATTAATTAGTGGAGAAAGAAAACAATAATTAGGATGTGTAATTAGAGGATAATTGATTACATATTAGTAGAAGGAAATTATATATGTATATGGATTAACGAAGTAAACCCCAACAAAGGACCACAACTGGCTTAAACCCAAGGGCTTGAGGTTCGAACCCATGACCTCTTGACTGCAGGTGTAACTCTCTTACCACTTGGGCCGCCCTAACGGGCATAGTAGCTTAATAATAATTATAGGTGTTAGTAATATAGTATAAATAGGTCAATTGTATGTGAATTATGAGAACCATAGAGAAATATAATATTCTTGTTCATATTCTTTTTTATTATTCTTCTTGGAGTTCTCACACACTCGAAGTGTGCCTTTAGAATTTGCCGTGACTCAAATACGATTAGGAGACGGAAGTCTGAAAAAAAAAAAAAAAAGTCACAGAACTATTACAAGACAATGCAAGTCATAGAATCATCCCAAATCCGTGATCACACTCAAAAATATATTGAATCATTTTTTATTAGTCCATGGTAAGCTATGGTGGCCCGCTACAGATACAATCGTTATACCCTGCACCACGGTGCACATAGCAATGTGCACCACGCACGTAAAACGACATCGTTTCGGTGTTAGTAGACGCGGACGCGAATAACTCAAGGAATCCATTATCTATAATACACATAATCATTATCTATAATACACAGAACGTTTGCCTAGAATACACAGAATGTTTGCCCAGAATACACAAAATATTGACACAAAATACACAGATGTTAGTGGACGCGAATGACTCCAGGGAATTCATTATCTATAATACACATAATCATTATATAGAATACACAGAAGGTTTGCCTAGAATACACAGAATGTTTGCCCATAATACACAGAACCCATCCTCCTAACATTCGAATGCACAAACACATCACAACTTGTGTTAATAACATGAATACACATAATATTTATACAAAATACACAGAACTCATCCTCCTAAACATTCGAATGCACAAACGCATCACAACATGTGTTACTAACATGAAATCACAACATGTGTTACTAACATGAATGCACATAACGGTTGCTTATAATACACAGAACGGTTGCCTAGAATACACAGAATGATTGCCTGGAATACACAAAATATTAACATAAATACAGAGACCGACCGAAACGGGAAACGTGATTTCCAAAAAAAATGGACGATTAGTTTACAGTGCTCAAAACGACGTCGTTTAGGTACGTGGTGCACATTGCTATGTGCACCGTGGTGCACAGTATAATTTGCCCTACAGATATGATTCTACTTTGTCTTTCTTTTTTTTTTTTTAATATTACTAACTCTATGACAATGCAGTATATGTTCATAATTACTTTCTCAATCTATTGAAGGTTGGGTTTGATGCCACTGGACCACAAGGTCCTTGGCTATTTTATCTCTCTTTACACCTTGAGGTTAATGTGTTTTTTGAAAGGAAACAATCAATTAGGATGTGTAATTAGAGGATAATTGATTACATATTAGTAAAATAAAATTATGTATATTCTAATAACTCATTACATACCTTGTTTTAGTAGCTTAATTATTATAGATGTTAGTAATATAGTATAAATAGGTCAATTGTACGTGAATTACCATAACCACAAAGAAATATAATATTCTTGTTCATGTTCTTCGTTATTATTCTTATATTCTTTTGGAAAAAAGTGTCAAATAGGCCACTGAACTTATCACTTTCGTGCAATTGTGTCATTGAACTTAAAAAGTGTGCAATTTAACCATCAAACAAGCAAAATTTGTGCAATTGGACCATTTTTACAAAAATTTTCTGGTAAAATCCAATTATATTACTAACATATATGTATTAAGAGTATCATTTTCTTCTACCATACTAGGTAATTGCAGAAATTTTGCTTGTTTGATGGTTGAATTGCACACTTTTTAAGTTCAATGGTCCAATTGCACAAAAGCGATAAAGTCAATGGCTTATTTGACACTTTTTTCTATTCTTCTTTTTAAAAGTCCCCAACCATGCTCGAAGTATGAAATTAAAATTTGTTATGACTCAAATAAGATTATAAGTCAGAAGTCAGAAGCGTGCTCAAAAGATTTCGTATTCGTTACGATCATATCTGCGACCTTAACGACTGTTGCTTTCATTCAATTAGCAACTACACTACATGAAAAATCTTCTATGATAAACAATACAATAATTAACATTATCTCCTCCAATATTCAATTAGCAACTACACTACATGAAAGATCTTCTACGATAAAAAATACAACAATTGACATTATCTCCTCCAACAACTCCACTCTCAAGATAACAAATTTGTTGGTTTTTTTTTATTTATTTAAATGTTGACTTTTTCCAATCCAAACAAAGCAATCAATAAGATTAAATTATTTTTTAAGTTTGACTCTCCTATGAGATCGTCTCATGATCCTTATTATCTGTGATTAGATGAGTTTGGTCAATATGAAAATGTAATGTTTATGTACGGAAAGAATATAATATTCATCAGGAATAAATTATTTGTTACTCATAAGGAAAATGTTATTCTTTTGTAGAAAAATTTATACTTTTAAATCAAAATGTAAAAGTATTACTTTTTTTCTTTAAAAGTATTACATTTTTCCGTATAAGTAACAAATGTTTTATTCTTTATTAGTACCACTTTTTCATCTTGATATGATCTGTTAAGAATTCATAAACGGTTCCACACAAGTTTTTTAAAAATGCAATTAAAACCTTATAACTATGAATAAATTATTCAAATTTGTTGATTTATTCAATCTGTTAACAAAAAATTACAAAACTATATTGGATAAACAGATGCTATAGTAAGGAAAATTTTGGCCGTTTGACCTTTCGACACAACAATCCAATTGAAATGATAAGAGACTGGCTATACAAATTATTTATTAAAAAAATTAAAAATGATCACTTATAACTATGAATAATTTTATCAAATTTGTTGACTTATTCAATCCGTTTAAAATTTTTACATAACAATATTGGATACACAACTTCGAGTGCTTTGAAATAGGGACAAATGATTGTGTGGACCATTCACACAACTGTGTGGATCGTGTGGATTACAGTCTAAAACGATGTCGTTTTGATGTTAAAAAAATTCATTTCTTCGCACAGGTGTTAAAATAATGAATATTTTGGGGTAATATAATCTATTTAATGGGTTAGAACAATGTACTTTATGTGTTAGAATAATTATTTTATATTTACTAGAATAATGAAATTTTTAGGGTAAGATAATGTATTTTATTAGTTAGAATAATGCACTTTATGTTTTAGAATAATATACTTTGTGTGTTAGAATAATGTATTTTATGAGTTAGAAAAATGTATAATGTATTTTATATGTTAGAATAATGAAATTTTTATGGTAAGATAATATATTTTATGGGTTTAGAATAATGTACAAGTTAGAAGAAGGCAGCTAAAAAAGCCTGTGTAGCAGACTAGCCAAGGATGAAGAAGAAGGCAGCTTGCCTAGAGCTTTGAAAATGCAATAATCGAATGCATGTTGTCCCATGGAGCCATTGACTTCAACTTCAATTCTTTTCTTCTTTTTTTTTTTAAGAAACTAAATACATTATCTTACCCTCCCATGTGGTCCCATGTGGTAAAATAATGAATATTAAAAAAATTCCTTTCTTCACGCGGGAGTTAAAATAATGAATATTTTGGGGTAATATAATCTATTTAATGGGTTAGAACAATGTACTTGATGTGTTAGAATAATTATTTTATACTCCGTATTTGTTAGAATAATGAAATTTTTAGGGTAAGATAATGTATTTTATTAGTTAGAATAATGCACTTTATCCGGTTTACACTCCCACATGGATGATGGGAGTGGGTTCGAGTCTCAGTGGAGGCAACTGTTAACTCTTTGTGCTTCAGTAGGTTGAGAAAGTAGATATGAACAGATACTATATTGTAACAAAGTCAGTAGTACTCAAAAAAAAAAATATTTAGTATTGACTTGCCAAGACCTTGTGGTCTAGTGGCACACTCTTGTCCATTGGAAGCTTGAACATGATAGTCATCATATGCAATTGTCCATGGAAGCTTGAACCTGATGCTATCAATTTTTTTTTGTGGTAAATTCAATGGGTCTTTCTCCGTCCGTTTAACAATCCGGGTCCACCCGCGTTCGCTCCGGGAGGCACGTACGGGAGCTCGCTCAGGGGGAATCGTGACTTGTGGGAATCGTCACCTGATGCTATCATTGATGTTGCTATCTGCTGCTATCATTTACATTTTGCATTAACATTGAATGCTGTGGAAATAGGACCCTTTTTTTGAATGTGGGTAGAGGGGTGGTTTGAATCATTTGATTTGCTGTTTTGTCTTCAAAAAGTTTTCATCTACATCATTTACATAGGAATGCTGTGTATGACAAATTCTCTTTTAGCATTTATCAAGGAATGAGGTAATTTTATTTAGAGGGTAGGCTAAATACTAGCTAGAAAGAAAGGCAGGAAGTAACAACTCTAAGAGTCTAGCAGTTGCCTAGCGGTTAATTTGTTGTAAGCTGATCTGCTTTGGCATTAAGCTTGGAGCTCAAGCTGATGAGTTGTCCTCTAACACCCTCCCGCAAGCTAGAGCATACATGTTATGTAGGCCAAGCTTGGAAATGAAGCCAGTAAAGGTAGCCGGAGCACGAGATTTGGTGAATACATCAGCTAACTGATTTCCTGTGGGAACATGTAGGAATTTAACAACCTTCTTCCGCAATTTCTCCCTCACAAAGTGACAATCTATCCCGATGTGCTTAGTTCTTTCATGGAACACCGGATTACAAAGTAGACAACTTTGGCATTACAAGGTAGTATAATCCTTCTTTGAGCATAGCCATACCAATCATCTTCCTTGAATTAGTAAGCAAGTTTTATCACAAACAATGTGGTGAGTGGCATCACTATCCAGAATCCACACAAACTTATGATCAGCAAGATAATGAGATCGAGGTGTGAGTAGATTTACCTTCTAGTTGAGCATTGGGTATGAAATTGTTGCTATGGTGTGCCCTGTGTATATGAAGAAACTACATACCGGTTTCTGTTTGTTGCCTACATAAGGCTTTCAATAGGCATCAATAGTAAGAAATAAAAAAATCCTAATCCTAAAACACTTAGTTACTCATAACATAACAATAGATACATAAAGGAGTCATTGAAAGC
Source organism: Ipomoea triloba (assembly GCF_003576645.1). Lineage (NCBI taxonomy): Eukaryota > Viridiplantae > Streptophyta > Magnoliopsida > Solanales > Convolvulaceae > Ipomoea > Ipomoea triloba. The sequence continues at coordinate 26,253,156 of NC_044922.1, read as the reverse complement.
ATATAAGAAAAGCAAATGAAAGAGATGAAGAAGAAAACTTATATATTGAAGCTTTGGTATCCAAGATTACAATGTTAAGTTATTGAGCTTGGAAATGGAGAGAAAACAAGATATGTTGTCTAATCTAAGTTATATTATAGCTAAACCTAACTAGGAAATGATCGAAAGGAAAATGAAGGTTGTGTTTTTTTGTGAAAAGAGTTCTCCCTTTAAAGCAAATCACAAAATCTTTTAAATGTTGTAGGAGCTGGGCACAAGAACAGGCGCAGCCATGGCCAAAACCATGCCATCCTTGTGAATACTTTGGTACTCAAAAGCTACATTCTGTAACATGTTAAAATTTATAATCATCCCTTCAATTACTTCTGTGCCCTAAACATACACGCACACACAAAAATTATATAGAGGTTTGTATATACGGCAAGTGTACTAATAAAGCAGTAAATTAAAGGTTTGTATAGTTGTTATTGTAGTAGTATCACTACTCCAAAGAACGCGAAACTTCTTGTACATAGAGAGTAGCAAATACATCCCTTCAGGTGTCCTTCTCTGTTTCTTTGCATTTCAAATACATAAAGTGTATGCAAAGGATGGAATTCTGCATACACCTCAAAATCTTCCATTCTTCTTCTTCTCCACATTGCATTCATCTTGCTGAAACCCCCTTGTGGATGGAAAGAAACGCACTTCCCCATCTTTGTTTCTGTGTATGTCATCTCTGATCTGTAGGACTGAATTCTGCATACATGCATCTCTAATACTTCTCTTGGGACCTTAAAGTGAATTCTTTTAAACTCACTTAACCTCAAACCACTGCAATTTGCATCCACTCTCATCATCTTCTTAATTGTTGATTCTTCCTGTATTCACAACATTGCTAAATTCAATCATTTTGTACCCTCCAATTTCATAACATTAAGCTATACATACTACCTACACATCATAATCCAATAAAAATACTTAAAAGGAAAAACTTAACTCGCAAATGCAACTTGCTTGTTGTGTCTTCTCCTACTCCAACCATCCTGCTCTTATACACTTGTTGTGCATACTATACGTACACCTCCAATCATTCTTCAGACCTCAAAATCAATTCTTTTACTCTATACATAGGGGTCCACCTTGCTTTGTTCCTTCACTTTCAGCACACTGGATGGCTCATGTACTTCTTATATGTGACTCTTTACAACCTGTACGTACAATTCTAACTTGAGGCTTTTTGGTACAATTCTTGATCTCTGATCCCTTTTGTTTCCACCATCCAATTGACTCATTAATCTATATATCCTGTACGTACAAGTCTGACTTAAATATGTATAGTATTATTTTATATGGATGTTATATGCACTACTACATAAACACCTTTTAACGTCGGTAATTTTCTAAATAAAAGTCGGGTTATTTTGCGACGTAGTTCTCGCCGTCGTCGATTTTCTAAATTGAAATAATGCAGTTTGCAGATTCTTCTTAGCTTGTTTTACCAAAAAAATATTAATCCATCCGTAAAGATGCTTGTATAGATGCTAGAACGCAATTACTAATTAGCGACACTAACTAACATAATTAATATATATTATTGACAACATGAGCTAGTGAGCCAAATTGTGATAAATATATCATACTATCACACACAAAAATAAAACAAAATTGAAAAGAGGATTACCCGTTTGTCATGGTTTGCAAATCCCATCCGGATAAATCAGCAACAGTAGTGAGTGCAACTTTCCATTCATCAACTTTTTGATCATCAAATCGTTGTCGATGTTGAGTCAACTCCTTACCAAATTCACCTGTTTGTTTACGAACCTCTGAAGGATCAACGTTGTAGAATATAGGCAGAATCACCTGTTGCAAATTTTTCTTACAGTCTAGAATCTTCACCAGTTCATCAAGACACCATCTGGATTGAGCATATGTTTTGGAAAATACGATGATGGATATCTTGGACCCCTCGATGGCCTTCAATAGCTCAGCAGAGATGTTCTCACCTTTTCGAATTTCTTCATCATCCCGAAAGGTGTTAATTCCAGCCTGACACAAATCTTCATAGAGGTGATCAGTAAAAGATTTTCGTGTCTCTCCTTTAAAACTCAAGAAAACATCATACACGCAAGCAATAGTAGATGAAGATGAAGAAGAAGCCATATTTGAAATTGAGAACACTATATATCTTCTATCTTGATTTGCTAGCTAGCTAGCTAGTTTCTAAAGATATAAAGAGCTTGGAAAATGCCAAACTCCATGGAAATTATTTCTTAGACAACCAACCTAAGATTGCTATTTGTGCACTACAATATATTTGATTCACTTGGTCTTCTTAATAATTTCCCACTAATAATTCTACCTAACGGGACCATCTCACTTATGATATATATATTGCATCCTTTTCTTAGACCCCACATATTTACGTGATATCTTACATTTCTACCATAAATCTTATTAAGTGTTCATGATTTTTCCTTATGTAAAAACATTTTTATATCCCGAGCCCAATCCAATAGATATAAATATCACAGTAATTTAATTTTAAAAAATTATTGTTGTTGCTGTGTTTATGCAATTAAAATGAAATTTATATTTATTAAATTATTATATAGATATAAATTAATGTGTAACATGTATAAGCACATAAATATCTGAGTATACTATCTTGTGTTTTGATGCAGTTTGGTAGTAATATAGATTTGAAGAGCTTGGGTGTGGTAGACGACCGGTGACTCAGACATTTCAAAGTCAAGATAGGAAATTTCCTTCCAAAGAACGCAAAACTCAAAAGGAAAATTCTTGTACATATAAATATGTTACGTTACGTCACTTTAATTTTCTTAGACCCCCAACTGTCCACCATTAATAATACCAATAATGTTATAGTCTTTTCTGCATTAGCAACTCAATTGGTCGCATGGATAAATTTTGGAAAGAAAGATTAGAGATCAGTCTCTTAATTTTGACTTTATTTTTTTCTTTTTATTTATGTGACATATTTTTACAGTTAAAAGCAAAATCTTATTTATTTAATATATTCTTATTCTTTCAATGAATAATAAGGAAAAATGACATTTTTGACGTCTGAGTTTTTTCACTTTCAAAAATTTATTCAAAGTAGACCTTGTGGATGGAAAGAAATGCACTTCCCCATCTTCGTTTCCGTGTACATTAAATATTCTAAGTATCTTTGTAGCCGACGGTAGGATGAATAATAAAGATTAGTGATTCTCTTTCTATCACTTGTTTACTCTTTTAATATCTACAAACAATTATATTGATTGTATTCCCAGGACGAGAACGATAAAACGGTTTATCCGTTCATGATTTTACACTGAATAATGTACATAAAATGACAATGATATTATAATAGCTACATAATTTATTAATTGAATTGTGTCTTCAATTCCACACCATGAAAAATTCATATATTATTTTTCCTAACCATATTAAGTGCTCATGTTTTGGTACTTTGGTTCATGCCTAATTAAATTTTACCCTTGAAACCTCGCCATGAACATACATACAAAACAATAGTTATTTGCTATTGTATAGACTTTCAAATTTATACCTTAGCTAATTGATAAAATATATGATTGACTAATAAAATTGTTATACATAAACTTCTTCATTAATCCAAACCCGAATAACTTAACTTGTCCCTAAATACTTTGCCTTTTTGAATATTTGGATTAAACATGATGATTTACAAATGGTGTGTACTCTTTTTTCGCATTTATTATAATTCTCAAATATAAGCAATAATTTGTTAGAGAAGAAAAATAAATAAAATAATTATTTTTATGAGTAAAAATATCTATTTAATATAAATTATGAGAAATCACCACTTTTAAAATAATTGAGAGAGCTAATATGCATACTGAATCATTTAGAGAAAAAAGAAATACTATACGCATATAATTCAAGAAGAAAAAAATATCAATTTCCCTTCAATCTATCTCATTAGTTTAAAACTAAAGTTCTAATAAATAATAAAAATAAATATAACTGGAATCGTTACTAACAGACAAAATTCACTATTTTGCCACTATAACAATGGGGCTGGTGCTAAGCTGTCAAGTGTACTAAAACTAAAGATTTGTGAATCTTTTGTCCATTGACTTGGTCTTTCTTAATGATTTCCCACTACATTTTACCTATGACTAAAGTTCCGGTTCGGAACTCGTGATTTCGGTTCTGAAAATGATCGAACCAAAGGTTTCAGTTTGAACTGTTGGCTTAAACTGGAATTTTTATTAGTAAAATTGCAAAACTAAGTTACTTTTGAAAGAAGAAAAAATTATGATAATAAACAATATAATTGTCATTGTCACAATGTTATCTCCAACAAAAAAAAGAGTGGATTGGGGCTAATAGCCTAGTACTAAAAACTTTTCAACATAAATCGATCAATCAAAAATAATTACGAAGAAAGTGGTTAGACCTTTCAACACAAGAATCTAGAGCTGACGCTCAATTAACAATTGCTTGTTTTATGATGACCAAGCATCTTAAAAGCGCTAATAACATCAATAAGATATGAAATTTAGAGAAATTTTTAAGTAATTAGTTACTAATCTAGGCAGCTAGCTACGCATCATATCCCACGAAAATACTCTAGGATAAACTCCCAAAGGCTGCTGCAATATCTTCTGTGTCGATCTTCTCCTAAGTATTCCACTCATTTTGCTCTACACTTGTGCATACACATCCACTGTACCACTTTTCTCCAATCATTGTTGAGACTTCAAAATCATTTCTTTTACCCTAGATATAGGTCCACCTTGCTTTGTTCCTTGAGTTTTAGCACACTAGATGATACATACTTCTTATGTGCCGTTGTTCACATCCTGTAATTACAAGTTTGACTTGAGGCTTTTTGGTTCAGATTCTTGATCTCCCTTTTGTTCCCATCCTCCAATTGACTCCATCTCCATTCAAATGGTATAATGGTAAACTTTGAAGATGGTATCTTCCCATTAAATCTAATTCTTTCAACGAGGACAAACTCCTAAGAGCAATTGGAACACCATCTACTTCATGCAAATAGTTGTCATGAATAGTCAAAGCATTCCAATTGCTTATGTCAAGCACTACTAAGTATGAAAGACTCTTCATGTTAAGAAGCTCAACCAAACTTTTACAGTTCCTTATGTTAAGCTGTACTAAGGATGAAAAAAAAAAAAGAGGATGAAACCCTCTCCATGTTTGGAAGCTCAACCAAACTTTCACAGTTTTCAAGAAACAGAACTTCAAGTTTTTTCAAGTTCGATACAATTGCTATTTTTCTAGTGAGATACAATTATATGTAAAGAGATTCTCCATACTAGGAGGAAATTCTACAAGTACTCTAAAATTTTGCAAATTTTCCAAGTGGAGAACTTTCAAGTTTGAAAGATGACAAAGGCGGAAGGGTAAGCTTTGAAGATATTCTTCCTAATAAATTTAAATATTTCAATGAGGTCAAATTCTCAATAACTTCAAAGGAGCACAAATTTGCAATACACATGGATTAAAAAAGAAAAGAAAAAAGTCTCAAAAGATAATCGAGTGGGGTGAAACATGATTCTTGTAAGAGAAGACCACTAGTTTGATTATTGCAAACACTTACCACTACTTCCCCACCATTACTGCCACAGTGCCACCTCAAAATCAACTCTTCCATACTTCTTCTTCTTCTCCACACAGCATTCATCTCCAACCCAAGCTGAGTCACCACTGGTTTTGCTTCTCGTAGCGATACGAACTCCATTGCAGTCACCAAAACAAAAGCCCACCGAAATCATATAAATGAATCCATGCCTCGAAAGCGTTGGCACAATGCAACTGACAAATGTATCACTTCATCAGGCGAAATCTTGACACTGTCACCTTCACAACATGCCTGCATTGTTGGATTCCATATAACAATTAGCGGATAGCTGATATCTTATTGAGTTAGCTTATTAAGTTAGTTGGTTTGACATAGTATTAGCTAATTGTAAAATGTATTTGGTAAAATTAGTTGTTAGCTAATTACATATAAAATAACCTACAATAGCATAAATATATTATGATATTTACTTGCTGAGGCACCACTGGCTTTGCTTTCTGGTAGTGATACCAATCAACTCCGATCCATTGCCTGCAGTGACCAAAACGAAAGTCCATCGAAAACATATAAACAAATTCATGCCTCGAAAACGTTGGAATAATGCAACAGGCAAATGTTTTAATTACATACTTAAAGCAAAATCTTGACATGCAGTCTGACTTGAGGCTTTGTGGTTCAATTTTTTTTTTTTTTATCTCCGATCCCTTTTGTTTCCATCATCCAATTGATTCCATCCATATCCAAATGGTATAAAAACCACTCATGTATAATTGCTCTGATCAAGTTAAATTGTACCTGTCTACACAAACAAAGCAAATAAAAGCTCTTTTAATTTGAACACAAACACTACATTTTAAGCATAAAAACAAAGTTAAATATGAGATAAACTAAGACCAAATATGAACTTGAAGTCATCGTTTTAATCATTCAGTGGAACTTTATAATAGAGAGAGAGGGGGAGAGAGAGATAATCACAAATTATCTTCTGCCAAGGATGGAGTTCTACATACACCTTCAATTCTTCTCCCATCATTGACTCCATCTCCATCCAAATGGTATAAAAATCACTGTTAATTGCTTTGATCAAATTAAATTGTACCTGTCCACACACACAAAAGCAAATAAAAGCTCTTTGAACCTAATCACTAAATTTGAAGCATAAAAATATGATGTAAAATAGGATGAAAAATGAAAGTAAGTGAAGTCATATTTTTAATTAGTTAATTACGCTTCAATCAAAATAAATAAAATATAAAAAAATGTGATAATTCAAATATTACAGTGTCGGTTCATTCGTAAATTATAAATAATAAATAAATATTAAAATGACATTCAATAAACAAGAAAAGATGTAGATGTTAAAGAAGTGTGGTGAAGTGTGAAGGGTGGATATACTTACAAGTTACTATAATAATAATGGGGCCTTTTTGCAGCAAATTAAAAGGTGAAGATTATAACCGCCTCTGCCGGATAGATATGCCGCCTCTGTCTATCTGCACCTTCCTTTTCCTCTTCCTTTGTCCATCTTGTCCCAGCTGGGTCATAACTAGACCTGGCAATTCGTGTATACGGGTTCGTTAACGGGTTGACACGATAACGACACGAACACGATAAGACTAAACACGGACACGACACGTTAAGGTTAACGGGTTGAAATTCTTAACACGGACACGATAGACACGTTTTGTTAATAAATTTCGGGTCGTGTCAACACGAAACACGTTTAAACCCGCTAAACCTATTAATATTAATATATATATATATATATATATATATATATACACACACACAAAATTTGAAATAAAGTTATATATATTTAAAAATATATAACCTACACTTCAATCCATCAAAATAAACTATAAATCTATAATCTGTAAATCTTAATATATATAAATTTCTAAACAATATAATGACTAGCAGTAGGTAAAATTGAAAAACTCCCTAATCCCAGATTCCAATATGTAAATCTATAATATATAATATAAATAAACTTATAAATAGTAATATAATGTATATAATACAGTTTACAAACGCATACAATATATATTAAATATAATAATGCATATAATACAGTTTACAAATGGAGACATGGATCTAATATATATATATATATAAATTACAGTTTGCAATGACAGCCGAAAGCTTCATATTACATACAAAGAAATTAAACATACAGAATTGTAAGTATTATGAACTTACCGTAAGTAGTGACGATCAAAGTATTATGGAGTAGATTATTTGTAAAGCATCAACAGTTCAGCCTTCAAGAGTTCAAGGGAGTATTTGGAGATCTAAGGTTTATTCTTGAAGCCTTTGACAATTTCACGGTAAGAATTGAGCTAAAACCAGAAACCATGTAAATTCCCACTTGAATAAATATAACTTTCCAAATTCTAAGTCTTTTAGGCTTTTTAGTTTTTAATTTCCTTTTATATTAATTATTAAATAAGTAAAATAACATTATAACAATGGTTCATAGCGGGTTATTAACAGGTTCGTGTTAACCCCGTTAACACGATAATATTAACGGATTAAACGGGTTCTTAATGGGTTAAACGGGTTGACCCGTTAAGACACGAAACCTAACAGGTCTTTAACGGGTCAACCCGTTAACGACACGGGATAGGTTAAGGCTAAAAACTAACCCGTTATTTTCGTGTCCGGTTTCAATGTCGTGTTAATGGGTCGTGTCGATAATTGTCTAATCATAAAACAAGGAATCAATCCCCTTGTGATTGGAAGGAAATCCCTCTGTCCGCCTCTACCTATCTCCACCTTCCTTTTCCTCTTCCTCTCTCCATCTTCCTTATTATAGGAAGGAATGCATCCCCTTGGGGATGGAAAGAAACGCACCTCCCCTTCTCTGTTTCTATGTATTTCACCTACACAAAATATCTTCTGCCAATCATGGACTTCTACATACACCTCCAATACTTCTCCCATCATTGTCATTGGAACGTCAAACAAGCACCACAACAGCTTTTGCTTATATTTGGGTTCCATTAGAATCCAATTAGCACCACTGCTTTTGCTTCTCACACTCAAATCAATTCTATTACCACCATCAATTTCACTGGGATCAATCACATTCAGCAGGATTTCAAGGACTCCAAAATGGCAGTTTATTCTACCCCGGCCAAGTACTACCACATAAATATAGTTACTATGTACCTACATTACGGAATACATACATACAATATAACAATTAATAATACCATAACTAGCTATTATCATATTTTCTAATATAATATCAGATTGAGATGAAGGGAACATATATATAAAATTAACTAACCTTGAACCACTTTTCAATCGGAGGAATCCTCAAACAACTGCAATTTGCTATCCCAAGAAATAGGAAGGATTCAAGACTCTCCAAGCCTGAAAGCTCAACCAAACTTTTGCAATTCTGAATATCTAGCCATTCAAGTCTTTTCAAGTTGGATACATCTGCTTTTTCTAATGAAACACAATTCTTTGCAGAGAGTAACCTCAAATTAGGAGGAAGTTGTGGAAGTGATCTAAGATTCTGCAGATCGTCCAAGAAGAGTCTCTCCAAATTGGAATATTGATGGGAAAGGCATAATAGTAAACTTTGAAGATAATAACTCCCCATTAAATCTATTTCATTCAACGAGGAGGACAAACTCCTAAGAGCAATTGGAAAATCTTCTTCATGCAAATAGTTATCACGAATACTCAAAGCATTGCAATTCCTTATGTTAAGCTTTTTTAAGGATGAAAGACTCTCCATGTTTGGAAGCTCAACCAAACTTTCACAGTTTTCAAGATCCAACTCTTCAAGTTTCTTCAAGTTTGATATAGTTACTATTTTTTCCAATGAGACACAATTTCTTGCAAAGAGGTTCACCAAACTAGGAGGAAGTTCTACGAGTACTCTAAGATTTTGGAAATCCTCCAAGTAGAGAACTTTCAAGTTTGAAAGATGACAAAGGCGGAAGGGTAAGCTTTGAAGATATTCTTCCTAATAAATTTAAATATTTCAATGAGGTCAAATTCTCAATAACTTCAAAGGAGCACAAATTTGCAATACACATGGATTAAAAAAGAAAAGAAAAAAGTCTCAAAAGATAATCGAGTGGGGTGAAACATGATTCTTGTAAGAGAAGACCACTAGTTTGATTATTGCAAACACTTACCACTACTTCCCCACCATTACTGCCACAGTGCCACCTCAAAATCAACTCTTCCATACTTCTTCTTCTTCTCCACACAGCATTCATCTCCAACCCAAGCTGAGTCACCACTGGTTTTGCTTCTCGTAGCGATACGAACTCCATTGCAGTCACCAAAACAAAAGCCCACCGAAATCATATAAATGAATCCATGCCTCGAAAGCGTTGGCACAATGCAACTGACAAATGTATCACTTCATCAGGCGAAATCTTGACACTGTCACCTTCACAACATGCCTGCATTGTTGGATTCCATATAACAATTAGCGGATAGCTGATATCTTATTGAGTTAGCTTATTAAGTTAGTTGGTTTGACATAGTATTAGCTAATTGTAAAATGTATTTGGTAAAATTAGTTGTTAGCTAATTACATATAAAATAACCTACAATAGCATAAATATATTATGATATTTACTTGCTGAGGCACCACTGGCTTTGCTTTCTGGTAGTGATACCAATCAACTCCGATCCATTGCCTGCAGTGACCAAAACGAAAGTCCATCGAAAACATATAAACAAATTCATGCCTCGAAAACGTTGGAATAATGCAACAGGCAAATGTTTTAATTACATACTTAAAGCAAAATCTTGACATGCAGTCTGACTTGAGGCTTTGTGGTTCAATTTTTTTTTTTTTTATCTCCGATCCCTTTTGTTTCCATCATCCAATTGATTCCATCCATATCCAAATGGTATAAAAACCACTCATGTATAATTGCTCTGATCAAGTTAAATTGTACCTGTCTACACAAACAAAGCAAATAAAAGCTCTTTTAATTTGAACACAAACACTACATTTTAAGCATAAAAACAAAGTTAAATATGAGATAAACTAAGACCAAATATGAACTTGAAGTCATCGTTTTAATCATTCAGTGGAACTTTATAATAGAGAGAGAGGGGGAGAGAGAGATAATCACAAATTATCTTCTGCCAAGGATGGAGTTCTACATACACCTTCAATTCTTCTCCCATCATTGACTCCATCTCCATCCAAATGGTATAAAAATCACTGTTAATTGCTTTGATCAAATTAAATTGTACCTGTCCACACACACAAAAGCAAATAAAAGCTCTTTGAACCTAATCACTAAATTTGAAGCATAAAAATATGATGTAAAATAGGATGAAAAATGAAAGTAAGTGAAGTCATATTTTTAATTAGTTAATTACGCTTCAATCAAAATAAATAAAATATAAAAAAATGTGATAATTCAAATATTACAGTGTCGGTTCATTCGTAAATTATAAATAATAAATAAATATTAAAATGACATTCAATAAACAAGAAAAGATGTAGATGTTAAAGAAGTGTGGTGAAGTGTGAAGGGTGGATATACTTACAAGTTACTATAATAATAATGGGGCCTTTTTGCAGCAAATTAAAAGGTGAAGATTATAACCGCCTCTGCCGGATAGATATGCCGCCTCTGTCTATCTGCACCTTCCTTTTCCTCTTCCTTTGTCCATCTTGTCCCAGCTGGGTCATAACTAGACCTGGCAATTCGTGTATACGGGTTCGTTAACGGGTTGACACGATAACGACACGAACACGATAAGACTAAACACGGACACGACACGTTAAGGTTAACGGGTTGAAATTCTTAACACGGACACGATAGACACGTTTTGTTAATAAATTTCGGGTCGTGTCAACACGAAACACGTTTAAACCCGCTAAACCTATTAATATTAATATATATATATATATATATATATATATATACACACACACAAAATTTGAAATAAAGTTATATATATTTAAAAATATATAACCTACACTTCAATCCATCAAAATAAACTATAAATCTATAATCTGTAAATCTTAATATATATAAATTTCTAAACAATATAATGACTAGCAGTAGGTAAAATTGAAAAACTCCCTAATCCCAGATTCCAATATGTAAATCTATAATATATAATATAAATAAACTTATAAATAGTAATATAATGTATATAATACAGTTTACAAACGCATACAATATATATTAAATATAATAATGCATATAATACAGTTTACAAATGGAGACATGGATCTAATATATATATATATATAAATTACAGTTTGCAATGACAGCCGAAAGCTTCATATTACATACAAAGAAATTAAACATACAGAATTGTAAGTATTATGAACTTACCGTAAGTAGTGACGATCAAAGTATTATGGAGTAGATTATTTGTAAAGCATCAACAGTTCAGCCTTCAAGAGTTCAAGGGAGTATTTGGAGATCTAAGGTTTATTCTTGAAGCCTTTGACAATTTCACGGTAAGAATTGAGCTAAAACCAGAAACCATGTAAATTCCCACTTGAATAAATATAACTTTCCAAATTCTAAGTCTTTTAGGCTTTTTAGTTTTTAATTTCCTTTTATATTAATTATTAAATAAGTAAAATAACATTATAACAATGGTTCATAGCGGGTTAAATAAGTAAAATAACATTATAACAATGGTTCATAGCGGGTTATTAACAGGTTCGTGTTAACCCCGTTAACACGATAATATTAACGGATTAAACGGGTTCTTAATGGGTTAAACGGGTTGACCCGTTAAGACACGAAACCTAACAGGTCTTTAACGGGTCAACCCGTTAACGACACGGGATAGGTTAAGGCTAAAAACTAACCCGTTATTTTCGTGTCCGGTTTCAATGTCGTGTTAATGGGTCGTGTCGATAATTGTCTAATCATAAAACAAGGAATCAATCCCCTTGTGATTGGAAGGAAATCCCTCTGTCCGCCTCTACCTATCTCCACCTTCCTTTTCCTCTTCCTCTCTCCATCTTCCTTATTATAGGAAGGAATGCATCCCCTTGGGGATGGAAAGAAACGCACCTCCCCTTCTCTGTTTCTATGTATTTCACCTACACAAAATATCTTCTGCCAATCATGGACTTCTACATACACCTCCAATACTTCTCCCATCATTGTCATTGGAACGTCAAACAAGCACCACAACAGCTTTTGCTTATATTTGGGTTCCATTAGAATCCAATTAGCACCACTGCTTTTGCTTCTCACACTCAAATCAATTCTATTACCACCATCAATTTCACTGGGATCAATCACATTCAGCAGGATTTCAAGGACTCCAAAATGGCAGTTTATTCTACCCCGGCCAAGTACTACCACATAAATATAGTTACTATGTACCTACATTACGGAATACATACATACAATATAACAATTAATAATACCATAACTAGCTATTATCATATTTTCTAATATAATATCAGATTGAGATGAAGGGAACATATATATAAAATTAACTAACCTTGAACCACTTTTCAATCGGAGGAATCCTCAAACAACTGCAATTTGCTATCCCAAGAAATAGGAAGGATTCAAGACTCTCCAAGCCTGAAAGCTCAACCAAACTTTTGCAATTCTGAATATCTAGCCATTCAAGTCTTTTCAAGTTGGATACATCTGCTTTTTCTAATGAAACACAATTCTTTGCAGAGAGTAACCTCAAATTAGGAGGAAGTTGTGGAAGTGATCTAAGATTCTGCAGATCGTCCAAGAAGAGTCTCTCCAAATTGGAATATTGATGGGAAAGGCATAATAGTAAACTTTGAAGATAATAACTCCCCATTAAATCTATTTCATTCAACGAGGAGGACAAACTCCTAAGAGCAATTGGAAAATCTTCTTCATGCAAATAGTTATCACGAATACTCAAAGCATTGCAATTCCTTATGTTAAGCTTTTTTAAGGATGAAAGACTCTCCATGTTTGGAAGCTCAACCAAACTTTCACAGTTTTCAAGATCCAACTCTTCAAGTTTCTTCAAGTTTGATATAGTTACTATTTTTTCCAATGAGACACAATTTCTTGCAAAGAGGTTCACCAAACTAGGAGGAAGTTCTACGAGTACTCTAAAGAGGTTCACCAAACTAGGAGGAAGTTCTACGAGTACTCTAAGATTTTGGAAATCCTCCAAGTAGAGAACTTTCAAGTTTGAAAGATGACAAAGGCGGAAGGGTAANCAAAGAGGTTCACCAAACTAGGAGGAAGTTCTACGAGTACTCTAAGATTTTGGAAATCCTCCAAGTAGAGAACTTTCAAGTTTGAAAGATGACAAAGGTGAAAGGATAAGCTTTGAAGATTACAAATTCTTCCTGATAAACTTAAATATACCAATGAGGTCAAATTCTCAATAACTTCAAAGGAGCACGAATTTGCAACTAAAGGTGGAAAAAAAACAGAACCATCACGTGATCTCTCAGTGTGCTGACCCAGATCCAGTTCCTTTAGATTTCTCAAACATCCCAAAGAAAATGGTATATGTGAGATGTCAGTTCCAAAAGCATGTAACTCTCTTAGTTGCTCTAATTTTCCCAAGTCAATTGGAAGCTCCCTCAGTTTTTCGCATTCACTTAAATATAAATATTCAAGTGATTTTAACTTGCAAATGCTACTTGGAAGAACCTTGAGTTTATTGCAACAGCTAAAACTTAACTTGACAAGTCTCTCCAAACATCCAATTGATGGGTGTACCTTGACCAACTTTGAACACCACATAAAGTATACTTTTTCAAGAGTATGTGCCCCAGTAAAGTTTGGTGTTTTCTTAAGATGTTTACAATAACCAAACTTTAAGATCCTCAAGCATCTAAAATGCTGTGAAAAAAAAGAAAAAGAAAAAGTAGAGAAAGGTTTAATCAATTTCTATTTTTCTAGTCAAAGTTCTTAATTAAGAAATATGCAATGTTGAAAGAAACATTAGACATACTAACCTGCATACTGCATTGGAATTCTTTGATATTACAACCTTCCATGTCTAACTCAACAAGTCTCTCCAAACTTCCAATTGATGGGTGTACCTTGACCAACTTTGAACACCACCTAAAGGATACTTTTTCAAGAGTATGTGCCCCAGTAAAGTTTGGTGTTTTCTTAAGTTGTTTACAATAATCAAACTTTAAGATCTTCAAGCATCTAAAATGCTGTTCAAAAAAAGTAGAAAAAGGTTTAATCAATTTCAATTTTTCTAGTCAAAGTTCTTAATTAAGAAATATGCAATTAATGTTAAAGAAACATTAGACATACTAACCTGCATATTGCATTGGAATTCTTTGATATTGCTACCTTTCATGTCTAACACAACAAGTTTCTCACAGCGAAAATTAGATGGTATGCACTTCAATTGGCAATTGTGTAATCTAAGCAACCTAAGCTCATTGGATAAATATTTAAAAGATCCGCTGAGACACATACCATCCAATATGAGTATTCGCAACTTTACCATCCTTTTGAATACTTGAGTACTCAAAAGCACATTCTTTAACATGTAAGTATTTACAATCATCCCTTCAATTGCTTCTGTGCCCTATAAAAAAAACATTTATATAACAATATTTTAGATTTTAGATATTTTGAAATTTTTGATTTTAATAAAGTTTAGTATAGAAAGCAAATGAATTAACTAGAATAACTCAAATACAAAAGAAATGGTTTACCTTGTTCCTGTGAAGAACATCAAAGACATCATCTGGGTCAATCAATCTACTTTGTTTGCCCGGCTCTCGTGGGGATTCCTTTCGAACAATTTCTCTTCCCATATCTCGTACTAAATCATGCATCTGAAGCATTCCAGACTCTCCACGTCCATCTATTGTCAACAAGCATCTTTCTATCAAAGTTTTAATTCCAATTTTAGCATAAAAACCACAAGCTTCCAATATCATAGAAGTGTCGTTTTTGTCATGCCCAATGAAAAAATAAGCAATATCAAGAAAGATATTCTTAGTATCTTCATCAAGTGCATCATAGCTTATTTTAAGAATATTTTGAACTTTATCATTAGGCGTTCTTCTTAATTTCTCAACATTGTCTCTCCACTCTTGCACGGATCTTCCACGCAAATGAGAACCTATAACTGTAAGTGCTAATGGAAGTCCAACAGTATATCTTGCTATCCATTGGGATAGTTCAACATACTCCTCAAATGGTATAGGAACACCAAATGCATGCCAACTCAAGAGTTGCAAGGATTCATCATGGCTTAACTTTTCTACCATGTACTTCTCATGTGCTTCCAGATCACTCAACAATTGAACATCTCTAGTTGTTATTATAATTGTGCTCCCTGAACCAAACCAATTCCGTTGCCCTGCTAATGATTCTAGTTGACACGTATCGTCTATGTCATCAAGAACAATAAGAACACTTTTTGATCGCAGTCTTTGTTTTATCAAACTTATTCCTTCATCAACATTTTTTATTTCAAGTTTCTTTCTATTAAGTGTTTTGCAAAGAAGTGTCTCTTGTAGACGAACTAAACCATTGTACCCATCCGAAGCTTGTGATCTAATGTTTGCGATAAAGCAACAACTTTTAAACTTTTGAAAACTCAAGTTGTAAATGGCTTTGGCAAGGGTTGTTTTTCCCACACCACCCATGCCAAAAATTCCAAACATCTTGATATCATTATGTTTTTGAGTTTACAATAAATGAAGTATATCACTCACACGAGATTCAATTCCAACGGGATACTTTGCAACATTAATGTATGTACGATTCACTTCCCGCATTACCTCTTCAGTAATTTTTTTGATGAACTTAGATTCATACCTATCACATTTTTTCCAATGAATGCATGTCAATATAAATCATTAAAGAAAATATAGGTGGAAAACATAAAACTAAGAAATTAAATAGAGCACACGTTACGGAACACGAAATATGTATATTTAGTCTCTCATGGTTCCATTATATTGTTTAATTTGAGGTAAACAACTCTTATAATTACTAAAAGGAGTTAATATTTATGACAAATAAATTGAAATACACAGTGCAGATTCTTCTTAGCTTGTTTTACCAAAAGAAATACACAGTGCAGATTCTTCTTAGCTTGTTTTACCAAAAATATTAAACAGTGCAGATTCTTCTTAGCTTGTTTTACCAAAAATATTAATCCATCCAGATTCTTCTTAGCTTGTTTTACCAAAAATATTAATCCATCCGTAAAGATGCATGCTTGTTTTACCAAAAATATTAATCCATCCGTAAAGATGCATGTTTGTTTTACCAAAAATATTAATCCATCCGTAAAGATGCATGTATAGATGCTAGGACGCAATTATTAATTAGCGAAACTAACATAATTAATATTATTGACAATATGAGTTTTTTTTTTATTGACAATGAGTTAGTGAGCCAAATTGTGACAAATATAACATACTATTATCACGCAAAAAAAAAAAATACACACACAAATTTGAAAAGAGGATTACCCGTTTGTCATGGTTTGCAAATCCCAACCGGACAAATCAGCAACAGTAGTGAGTGCAACTTTCCACTCATCAACTTTTTGATCATCAAATCGTTGTCGATGTTGAGTCAACGCCTTACCAAATTCACCTGTTTGTTTACGAACCTCTGAAGGATCAACGTTATAGAATATAGGCAGAACCATCTGTTGCAAATTTTTCTTACAGTCTAGAATCTTCACCAGTTCATCAAGACACCATCTGGATTGGGCATATGTTTTGGAAAATAGGATGATGGATATCTTGGACCCCTCGATGGCCTTCAATATCTCATCAGATATGTTCTCACCTTTACGGATTTCTTCATCATCTCGAAATGTGTTAATTCCAGCCTGACGCAAATCTTCATATAAATGATCAGTAAAGGATTTTCGTGTTTCTCCTCTAAAACTCAAAAAAACATCATACACCCAGGCAGTACTAGATGAAGATGAAGAAGAAGAAGCCATATTCGAAATTGAGAACACTATCTTGTATCTTGATTTGCTAGTTTCTAAAGATTTAAAGAGCTTGGGAAATGCATGTGTACACAGACGATACCGTAGTGAAAATTTCCTTCCGGCCACTGCCAAACTCAATGGAAATTTCTTAGACAATCCTGCGTAAGATTGCTATGTGTACACTACCATATATTTGATTGACTTGGTCGTCTTCTTAATAATTTCCCACTACACCAATAATTCTACGTAATGGGACCATCCACATAAAATAATTTCCATCAATCATGGTACAGGATCATTCACGTGACATGTTATAACTTTTGTCTTTTTCCTAGACCCCACCTGCATCTTTAACATCAACCATATTAAGTGTTCATGATTTATCCTTAAGCAAAAATGTTTTTATATCCTCATCCCAGCCAATAGATATAAATATCACAATAATTTAATTTTAAAAATTATTATTGTTCGTGTTGTTTATGAAATTAAAATGAAATTTATAGATGACATTATGCTTTTAGTCTTTTTTTATTAGAACATTCACATTTGGTCCTAGTATTATTGTGACATGACCATTTTTTTTTCCTCCGTCAACAAAATCGTTGAAATGTGGTTAAATACAAAGGCATTTCGATCATTTTATACAACGTGAGTTGAGCATGCGATATTTTTATGTTTATTTTTTTTGAAAAGTGAGTAATTGAAGACCGAAATGCCTTTGTATTTAATCATATTAAAACTGTTTTGTTGATAGATGAACAAAATGGTCATGTCAAAATAATACTAGGACCAAATGTGAATGTTCTAATAAAAAATGACTAAAAGTGAGGTGTCACCTATAAATTTAAGACCAAGAATATTATTGTGTTGGACCAACACTACCCATGCCAAAATTTCAATCATCTTCAAACCATCTTCACATCCTAGCTAGATGCATGGTTTCAACTTTCACTCAATAGATTTGGAAAATGCGTGTAGTAGACCACTAAAGTGGGGCTATAAAAGATCATTCTTGGGCTCCTTTTAGGGTGTGTTTGGAAGCCCGGAAAATGATTTCCGGAAATCATTTTTCGAGCTTTGGGTGTTTGGCAAGCATTGGAAAACCTAGTCAACGAAAATCATTTTCCGTTGACTGGAGAAAATAAGCTTCATTTGGCGGAAAATGACTTCCGCCAAATTTGGGCGGAAGTCATTTTCCGCCCACAACAACACACACACACATCACCGTTTCCGGCGGAAACCATACCATGGTTTCCGCCGAAAACGGGGGGATTTTAAATTTTAATTATTATTATAAATTATAAATATTATTTTAAATATTATTATAAATATTTTAATATTTTAAATAAAGTAATAAAAATATATAATTATATATTTCTATCCATTTTCCGGAAAATGAACCAAACACACAAATACAGTTTTCCAGAATGCATCCAAACACTGAAAATTAAACCATTTTCTGAAAAATGACTCATTTTCCAGAAAACATTTTTCAGAAGTCATTTTCCTGCTTTCCAAACACACCCTTTATGAAATTGTTACCAACAGACAAAATTCACTATTTAAAATATTTTGCCACTTTACAGTGGGGCTGGTGTTAAGTTGTCAAGTGTACGAAAAGTCTAAAAGTAAAGATTTTTGAATCTTTGTCCAGTGACTTGGTCTTTCTTAATAATTTCCCACTACGATGTACCTAGACAATAATTGTACATACCAGCCCAGGGCCATCATGACTTTTTCTTACGTTAGTGTCACGTACAATTAAGCATAAGATATTGAAGTGTATTTAATTTCTACTTTTAAGATTTAGTAATAATTATTTTAAATAAAACATCTAACTATAGGTCAAAAACTTTTTTGAAAATTATCAAATAATTACGGAATTAAGTGAAGTATCTAGCAGGTTAATATGAGAAAAATATGATGTAGATTCTTATTTTCTACTCATATTTTTAAATTCTTGATGTGAATATTTTTTTTTGAGAACTCACATAATAAAAAGAACATATCTTATTTATTAGAATAAAACTATGAAAGTATACATAATAAAGCTTTTAATATAATGATGATGGATATATGAGTATATGACTTATTGACATATTAGTATAATGATGATGTTTCGAGCCGATATAGGAAAATTCGGGATGTTATGCCATGGACTCGGATCTATGCTCACAATTTCATAACTCTATGTTCATAATTTCATATTTCTATGTTCACAATTTTATAACTCCATGTTCACAGTTTTATAACTTCATGTTTACAATTTCATAATTTCATGTCACAATTTCATAGCTCTACGTTCACAATTCCATAATTCTACGTTCACAATTTTATAACTCTATGTTCACAATTTCATAACTCTATGTTCAACAGTATCAAAATTTTATGTTCAACATTATAACACAATTTTTGAATCTATATAACAAAATTGTGAATATAGAGTTCAAAAGTTGTGAATATTGAGTAATGTAATTTTGTATATTGAGATCTAAAATTGTAAACGTAGAGTTCTAAATTTTTGAACATAGAATTCTAAATTTGTGAACATAGACTCGAGTTCAACTTGCAAGATGGACCCGGATCCATAGCATAATTTGCTGGAAAATTCCTTCCCATGATTGCGAAAGTCAAAGGAAATTTCTTGGATTATTATAACCTAAACTTTAAATTATAGCTTGTAAGTTGTAACCTAACAAACATCATAAATCTTTGATTTTATTTCAAAAGTTTAAGTTCAATTCTTACTGTTCCTATCATTTTATAGGCTCAAGATATAATAATAAAAATATGGCGAATTATACTATTAAGCAGGATTCACCTTGTATTATGGACTTTGATCCAAACTGACATTCAAATTACTCTCTTCAATAAATAGATTATATACATGCAAATACATTGAATGTACATAAAATGACAATTATATTATAATAAGTGCATAATTTATTAATTGAATTGTCTCTGGAATTTTACAACATGAAAAAATTTGTATATTATTTTCCTAACCATATCAAGTGCTCATGCTTTGGTACTTTGGTTCATGCCTAATTAAATTTTACACTTGAAACCTTGCCAGTATTTGCTATTGAATACATACACTTTCAAATTTATACATTAGATAATTGATAAAATATATTACTGACTAATAAAATTGTGATATAAAGAGGGCGGATCCAGAAAATTATTTGAGTGGGGCGTAGTTCAAATGATTTTAGAAATGTCAATGACCAAATATCAAACACCCATAATATGTTTTAAATATAAAATACATTATACATTACAATACAATATTTATGATAGACTATAAGATAATTAGGGGCTAGCCAAAACTATACTTGGATAGGGTGAAATTTTAAAACACTTTAAAATGTTATAAAAATATTTATGGTAAAATATAAAACATAATCAATTAGATAAAATAGATAAAATAGTTTGAATAGAAAATACTATACATTATATTTATAAATACTTTAATTTTAATTTTCTTTTAATTAGATCAACTTTAAGTTTTTCTAAATTAATTTGAATAGGATGAAGTATTATATAAACTTGTGAACTACATTAACTAAATGATTCACAAAAAAGTATACTCTAAAAAAGAACATTTAATTTATTAAAGGTTGAAGGAGCTCAAATAAAGAAAAGAAGGTAAAATATACAAAAATCCTAATAGTGGGATTCAATCCCATGAATTTCATGTCATATCCAATGTTACAAACAACTAAGTTACTCAAATCCTTAATATGGTGTCTACTCTTTTTCGCATTTATTATGATTCTCAAATATAAGAAATAATTTGTTAGAGAATAAAAATAAATGAAAATTTTATTTTTAAGAGTAAAAATGTCTAATTAACAGAAAATGTGAAAAATCGCGCCACTTNATGTACCTAGACAATAATTGTACATACCAGCCCAGGGCCATCATGACTTTTTCTTACGTTAGTGTCACGTACAATTAAGCATAAGATATTGAAGTGTATTTAATTTCTACTTTTAAGATTTAGTAATAATTATTTTAAATAAAACATCTAACTATAGGTCAAAAACTTTTTTGAAAATTATCAAATAATTACGGAATTAAGTGAAGTATCTAGCAGGTTAATATGAGAAAAATATGATGTAGATTCTTATTTTCTACTCATATTTTTAAATTCTTGATGTGAATATTTTTTTTTGAGAACTCACATAATAAAAAGAACATATCTTATTTATTAGAATAAAACTATGAAAGTATACATAATAAAGCTTTTAATATAATGATGATGGATATATGAGTATATGACTTATTGACATATTAGTATAATGATGATGTTTCGAGCCGATATAGGAAAATTCGGGATGTTATGCCATGGACTCGGATCTATGCTCACAATTTCATAACTCTATGTTCATAATTTCATATTTCTATGTTCACAATTTTATAACTCCATGTTCACAGTTTTATAACTTCATGTTTACAATTTCATAATTTCATGTCACAATTTCATAGCTCTACGTTCACAATTCCATAATTCTACGTTCACAATTTTATAACTCTATGTTCACAATTTCATAACTCTATGTTCAACAGTATCAAAATTTTATGTTCAACATTATAACACAATTTTTGAATCTATATAACAAAATTGTGAATATAGAGTTCAAAAGTTGTGAATATTGAGTAATGTAATTTTGTATATTGAGATCTAAAATTGTAAACGTAGAGTTCTAAATTTTTGAACATAGAATTCTAAATTTGTGAACATAGACTCGAGTTCAACTTGCAAGATGGACCCGGATCCATAGCATAATTTGCTGGAAAATTCCTTCCCATGATTGCGAAAGTCAAAGGAAATTTCTTGGATTATTATAACCTAAACTTTAAATTATAGCTTGTAAGTTGTAACCTAACAAACATCATAAATCTTTGATTTTATTTCAAAAGTTTAAGTTCAATTCTTACTGTTCCTATCATTTTATAGGCTCAAGATATAATAATAAAAATATGGCGAATTATACTATTAAGCAGGATTCACCTTGTATTATGGACTTTGATCCAAACTGACATTCAAATTACTCTCTTCAATAAATAGATTATATACATGCAAATACATTGAATGTACATAAAATGACAATTATATTATAATAAGTGCATAATTTATTAATTGAATTGTCTCTGGAATTTTACAACATGAAAAAATTTGTATATTATTTTCCTAACCATATCAAGTGCTCATGCTTTGGTACTTTGGTTCATGCCTAATTAAATTTTACACTTGAAACCTTGCCAGTATTTGCTATTGAATACATACACTTTCAAATTTATACATTAGATAATTGATAAAATATATTACTGACTAATAAAATTGTGATATAAAGAGGGCGGATCCAGAAAATTATTTGAGTGGGGCGTAGTTCAAATGATTTTAGAAATGTCAATGACCAAATATCAAACACCCATAATATGTTTTAAATATAAAATACATTATACATTACAATACAATATTTATGATAGACTATAAGATAATTAGGGGCTAGCCAAAACTATACTTGGATAGGGTGAAATTTTAAAACACTTTAAAATGTTATAAAAATATTTATGGTAAAATATAAAACATAATCAATTAGATAAAATAGATAAAATAGTTTGAATAGAAAATACTATACATTATATTTATAAATACTTTAATTTTAATTTTCTTTTAATTAGATCAACTTTAAGTTTTTCTAAATTAATTTGAATAGGATGAAGTATTATATAAACTTGTGAACTACATTAACTAAATGATTCACAAAAAAGTATACTCTAAAAAAGAACATTTAATTTATTAAAGGTTGAAGGAGCTCAAATAAAGAAAAGAAGGTAAAATATACAAAAATCCTAATAGTNTATATTTATAAATACTTTAATTTTAATTTTCTTTTAATTAGATCAACTTTAAGTTTTTCTAAATTAATTTGAATAGGATGAAGTATTATATAAACTTGTGAACTACATTAACTAAATGATTCACAAAAAAGTATACTCTAAAAAAGAACATTTAATTTATTAAAGGTTGAAGGAGCTCAAATAAAGAAAAGAAGGTAAAATATACAAAAATCCTAATAGTGGGATTCAATCCCATGAATTTCATGTCATATCCAATGTTACAAACAACTAAGTTACTCAAATCCTTAATATGGTGTCTACTCTTTTTCGCATTTATTATGATTCTCAAATATAAGAAATAATTTGTTAGAGAATAAAAATAAATGAAAATTTTATTTTTAAGAGTAAAAATGTCTAATTAACAGAAAATGTGAAAAATCGCGCCACTTTTTAAATCTAATTAACAGAAAATGTGAAAAATCGCGCCACTTTTTAAATAATTGAGAGGGCTAATGTGGATATTGAATAATTCAAAGAAAAAAAAATACTATAAGCATATAATTGAAGGAGAAAAAAATATCATTTTCCCCATCTATCTCATTATTTTGAAACTAATTTTTTTTTTCGAAAGGAACTAAATTTCTTATAAATAATAAAAATAAATATAACTGGAATTGTTACCACGGACAGAATTCACCATTTTGCCACTTTAGAGTGAGGTTGGTGCTCAAGTTGTAAAGTGGTCTAAAAGTAATAATAAACATTTTGAGTAGGATGATTTGAACTTTTAAAAGTCCATATAGGAAAATTCCTCCCTATGATGGCCAAACTCCAATGAAATTTTTAGATAATAACCTTTACTTTAATGTTATTAGATAATAACCACCCTATGTACACTAATGTTATGGGCAGAAAATAACCTATAACTGACTCTTTAAGTGCTAATGGAAGTCTGCCAGTAAGGTTTTGCTATCCTTTCTGATGGTTAAGTATAACATTCTAACAGTATAAGAAAAGTAGTAATCACGAGCAATTTAGTTGATTCTTGGGTGATAAGTTATACTTAAAGACTTAGGTTTGAGTCCTATCACAGTCGTAGTGTGGGAGTATGGAAATTTCATCTTCTTGTACTATATATAGAGTAATTTCTTGTGAACACCATACATTCGTCATCAGACTTAAATTACCATAATTTACTCATTTAGAATTTCTATAAGGTCGGGATGTAAGTACCCGAGAGTGAGGGTTTCGATTTTTGCACTTGAGTGTAAGAAAACTAAAAATATGCAAATTAAGAGTTTGCAAACATTTTGACTGTACTTTGTTGTGTTTTGAAAGTAACTCAATTAGGTACTTAATTAGGTTATATAATTTAAGGAATATGGGTAAATAAACTCTCAAACTATTTAGAAATAATTGAATTATGTCCTTGAGCTAAAAAAAAAAGTTTTAAATAGCCTCTAAAGTTTAAAGGAAATACAATTGAATCATTTCAACGAGCTGCGCTATTACCGGTAAACTTCAGCTTAATACTTATGTGTAGCTCATCTTTTTTTTTTTTTTTGGTTGATTTAATTTGGATGATTGCTTGTGGCATAATAATAATAATAATAATAATAATAATAATAATAATTTGAAATTGCAGGTTTCTTATCTCTTTCGTCACGATAAGTCTCACGCACTTGATAGTATCAAATAGTGACAGCAAGTTCTCCTCGTAACCCAAAAAAAAAAACTAGTTTACCAATCTTGCTCTTACCACCTGCCTATACATATATAAAATTAGAATGAAATGTCATTAAATATACAACAAAAGGGATAAATGGTAATACATGAGGTGTGAAGGATATAAAAGCCTTTTTTGCTAAGACCATATATATCAGATGCTACATACTCTAACAGCTGATGTTGATACTAGCTACACATGCATGCATGATACTAGCTACACATGCATGCATCATAACATATATCCCAAGAAAAACACTTAAAAGGATAAACTCCCAAATGCTGCAACATACATCTTCTGTATCTTCTGCTCTTCAGCTTTTTGCCATAGAATCCAAGAACCAATGCTTATGCATCTCACATTAACACCAACTCCATCAAACTCATTATGATAAAAAACCCTGTTAATGATTTCAAAGGATGTATGCTTCAAAACTTTTGGAATACAGCAATGTAGAGAATCTCTGAAGACTTGAAGTGAAATGTGGACAGTATCCCCTGTTGGATGGGAAGAACCTCAGCTCACTTCTCCATCTCTGTTTCTATATATGTATTTCAACTACACAAAGTATCTTCTGCACATCATGCAAATGTGCATATCCTTGTTGAATTGGGATCTCAAATTCAATTTCCTCATACTCTTCAAGAGGTGTTGCCGCATCTCCATAATTTCTCATTGGCTCTTGTTGATTCTAACTGATGAAAAACTCAACACATAGTAAAGAAGGCTGCAAAGTGTTTGCTGCTTAACTCTGAATGTATGTAGTGAATACAATGGAAGGGAAAAACTTAGTGTGAAGTAAACAGAGTCAATACTCTTATATACAAAGCTGGTGGTGGCAGTTATAACTGCCAGAGGTAAGTGTAGAAATACAAGAAAGCCCTTTTTGGCTTCTAACTGCATTTCTTTAGCTGCTGCTGCTCACTTCATCAACCCCCCGTAAGCTGGAGCGTGAAGATCTTGAAGGCCCAGCTTAGCATGATACACATCAAACAATGGTTTAGACAATGCCTTAGTGAAGCCATCTGCAATCTGATTGTGGGAGTTGATTCCTAGGAGTTTAATCACCCCTTCCTGAACTTTCTGTCTGACCACATGGCAGTCAATCTCTATATGTTTTGTTCGTTCATGGAACACATGGTTCTCTCCAATGGCAATGGCTGAAGTGTTGTCACAAAACAAGGCTACAGGATTGTTCACTTCTACCTTGAGGTCTGTTAATAAGTATATAAGCCACTGTATTTCACATGTTGTAGAGGCTAATGCCCTGTACTCTGCCTCTGAAGATGATCTAGATATAGTTGCTTGTTTCTTGGTCTTCCATGAGATCAAAGAGTTCCCAAGATAGATACAATAGCCAGTTATAGATTTTCTGCTTTCTGTGCAAGTTGCCCAATCTGAATCAGAAAATCCTTGTAGTTTAATGTGAGGATTTGAGGAATAGAACAAACCCTTTCCAGGTGAACCCTTGAGATATCTCAGCACCCTGTGAGCTGCAACCAAATGATTATCTCTTGGCTTGTCAACAAATTGGCTCAACTGCTGGACAGCATATGTTATATCTGGCCTAGTGTTGGTTAAGTATAGGAGCTTCCCAACCAATCTTCTAAAGATTTCAGGCTGTTCAAGTAGAGTTCCTTCCAGGTTNTTTGAAAGACCTGTCTAGCATCTGTTTCAACTCTTTGATCTGATTAGGGTCTGTCCCTGCAACAAGAATGTCATCTACATAAATCAACAAAGCAATAAAGGAACCTCCTGAGTGTTTGGTGAACAAAGAAGGATCTGCTGAGGACTGTTGGAAGGCATTCTCCTGTAAGGCTTTGGTTAACTTTGCATTCCATTGCCTACTTGCTTGTTTCAGGCCATACAATGATCTCATTAGCCTACAAACTTGATTAGGCTTGTCTGTTTGAAAACCTGGAGGTAGCACCATATAGACTTCCTCATCTAGGTCACCATGTAAGAAGGCATTATTGATGTCTAGCTGCTGAATTTCCCAACCTTTTGCAACTGCCACTGCCAAGAAGGTTTTGATTGTTGTCATTCTAGCTACAGGAGAGAATGTCTCAAGATAATCCACTCCTAATTGTTGTGTGTAGCCCTTGGCAACCAATCTGGCCTTGTACCTTTCTATAGTGCCATCTGCCTTGTGCTTGACCTTGTATACCCATTTGCAGCCAATGGGGATCTTGTTTGCTGGGAGGTCTGTCAGAGTCCAAGTATTGTTAAGAACTAATGCCTCTATTTCAGCCTGCATAGCCTTTCTCCATTCCTCATTCTTGACAGCTTCTTTGTAAGATTGAGGTTCATGTATGGAGGTTATAGAGGAAGCACAAACTTTATGGCTAGGAGATAGATGAGCATAGGATATGACCTTGTCAATAGGATGTGGTGAAGTTCTGTTACCAGGGCATTGTACTCTTGTAGACTGGCATAGATAGTCCTGGTGTTTGTGAGGGATAGTTCTTGTTCTTGTGGATCTCCTAGGCTGTGTCTGATTGACATTTTCATTCAATAAGTGGATCCCAGGTTGAGGATCAATGGAGACCTCTGGTGAATTGTCCATAGGCAGTGGCTGATCAATTGAGTTTGGACTTTGCTGCTCATAAGGAGGATCTGGTGAGTGGTGTTCATTAATGACTGTTTCATCACCATGAGGACTGTGCTGTTGCTCTTGTTGGCTAGTTTGCCCTCCCAAAGATTCCCATGGATTCCCATGCATACAAAATGCTCCAGAAATCATTTAATTCATCTAAATTATCAAGAATTACACCTAAACAGACAAATGAATCAAATGAGGAACACTTTGGGTAAAATCACAGCAAATGGCAAGCAAAATAATTAAGCTTAAATGCAAGGTTAAAATATTAAAGCACTTATATATCAACCCGCATGTCTAGTTGTCTACCATCAACCACATCTCTGTTATATGTATTTGAAATGGACAAAGTAGGTGTATGTAGAGGATGGAGATGGGCATCCGCTCTCACCATCTTCTTATTCTTCTGAATTGTTGATTCTTCAATTCCTGCATTCACAACATTGCTAAATGAAATCATTTTGGACCCTCCAATATATTTCATAACATTAAGCTATACTAGATACACATCATAGACCAACAAAAATACTTAATAAAAAGGAAAAACATAACTCACAAATACAACATGTTCTGTGTCTTCTCCTACTCCAGCCGTCCTACTCTTTATACTACAGTCGGTTCATTTATAAATTATAAATAATAATATATATTAAAATGCCATTAAATATAAAGATATAGATCAGATGTTAAAGTGTGAAGGAAGGATATACTTACAATCCATTTTTACTTTCATTTGCAGCAAAAGCTGAAGATGCTAAACACGTACAACTAACGCAAGTCTGATATGATGCTACTCTAATAACATATATGCATCCTTTACAAAATCAGGCAGGAATGAATCCCCTTGTGGATGGAAAGAAATGCACTTCCCCTTCTCTATTTCTATGTATTTCAAATAGACAAAATATGATCTNAGAGTCCAAGTATTGTTAAGAACTAATGCCTCTATTTCAGCCTGCATAGCCTTTCTCCATTCCTCATTCTTGACAGCTTCTTTGTAAGATTGAGGTTCATGTATGGAGGTTATAGAGGAAGCACAAACTTTATGGCTAGGAGATAGATGAGCATAGGATATGACCTTGTCAATAGGATGTGGTGAAGTTCTGTTACCAGGGCATTGTACTCTTGTAGACTGGCATAGATAGTCCTGGTGTTTGTGAGGGATAGTTCTTGTTCTTGTGGATCTCCTAGGCTGTGTCTGATTGACATTTTCATTCAATAAGTGGATCCCAGGTTGAGGATCAATGGAGACCTCTGGTGAATTGTCCATAGGCAGTGGCTGATCAATTGAGTTTGGACTTTGCTGCTCATAAGGAGGATCTGGTGAGTGGTGTTCATTAATGACTGTTTCATCACCATGAGGACTGTGCTGTTGCTCTTGTTGGCTAGTTTGCCCTCCCAAAGATTCCCATGGATTCCCATGCATACAAAATGCTCCAGAAATCATTTAATTCATCTAAATTATCAAGAATTACACCTAAACAGACAAATGAATCAAATGAGGAACACTTTGGGTAAAATCACAGCAAATGGCAAGCAAAATAATTAAGCTTAAATGCAAGGTTAAAATATTAAAGCACTTATATATCAACCCGCATGTCTAGTTGTCTACCATCAACCACATCTCTGTTATATGTATTTGAAATGGACAAAGTAGGTGTATGTAGAGGATGGAGATGGGCATCCGCTCTCACCATCTTCTTATTCTTCTGAATTGTTGATTCTTCAATTCCTGCATTCACAACATTGCTAAATGAAATCATTTTGGACCCTCCAATATATTTCATAACATTAAGCTATACTAGATACACATCATAGACCAACAAAAATACTTAATAAAAAGGAAAAACATAACTCACAAATACAACATGTTCTGTGTCTTCTCCTACTCCAGCCGTCCTACTCTTTATACTACAGTCGGTTCATTTATAAATTATAAATAATAATATATATTAAAATGCCATTAAATATAAAGATATAGATCAGATGTTAAAGTGTGAAGGAAGGATATACTTACAATCCATTTTTACTTTCATTTGCAGCAAAAGCTGAAGATGCTAAACACGTACAACTAACGCAAGTCTGATATGATGCTACTCTAATAACATATATGCATCCTTTACAAAATCAGGCAGGAATGAATCCCCTTGTGGATGGAAAGAAATGCACTTCCCCTTCTCTATTTCTATGTATTTCAAATAGACAAAGCACTTCCCCTTCTCTATTTCTATGTATTTCAAATAGACAAAATATGATCCCTTCTCTATTTCTATGTATTTCAAATAGACAAAATATGATCTGCACATGATCCTTGAGTTCTTCAAATAGACAAAATATGATCTGCACATGATCCTTGAGTTCTACACAGACCTAAAATATGATCTGCACATGATCCTTGAGTTCTACACAGACCTCCAATACTTCTCCCATCATTGTGGGAAAATCAAAACAAATCGCAATAAAGGATTCGCTTTTTCTGTTAAAATATTTTTGTTGCTTTATAAACCAAGCACCACTGCTTTTGATTCTCGCACTCAAACGAATTCCATTGCAACCCTCAATTTCACTGCAGGGATCAATCACACTGTGCATGATTTGAAGCTGTACATCCCCCATAGGTTTTCGAAAAATGCAGAGTACAGACCCATAGCTTGCGCAAAGCGAAATATCGACACTGTCACCTTTAGAATGTGCCTACATTATGAATACATACATACAATATTATAATTACTTTTTACTACCTACCTACTATAATATATATATATATAAAAACACCAAATTATCAAATCGAAGATGAGGGGAACATATATATATAACTAACCTTGAACCACTTTTCAATTGAAGGAATCCTCAAATCAATGCAATTTGCTATCCCAATAACACTTAAGGATTCAAGACTTTCCAAGCCTGAAAGCTCAACCAAACTTTTACAATTCTGAATATCTAGCCATTGAAGTCTTTTCAAGTTTGATAGATTTTCTATATTTTCTAATGCGACACAATTCTTTGCAGATAGCGCCTCCAAATGCGGAGGAAGTTGTGGAAGTGATCTAAGATTCTGCAGATCATCTAAGCAGAGATTCTTCAAATTGGAGTGATGGCAAAGGCTTAATGGTAAACTTTGAAGATAATATCTTCCCATTAAACCTATTTCTTTCAACGAGGAGGACAAACTCCTAAGAGCAATTGGAAGATCTTCTTCATGCAAACAGTTGTCAGGAATAGTCAAAGCATTGCAATTCCTTATGTTAAGACATTTTAAGGATGAAAGACTCTCCATGTTCGGAAGCTCAACCAAACTTATGCAATTCCTTATGCCAAGAATTTCTAAGGATGAAAGACTCTCCATGTTTGGAAGCTCAACCAAACTTAAGCAATTGCTTATGTCAAGCTCTACTAAGGATGAAAGACTCTCCATGTTTGGAAGCACAACCAAACTTTTGCAATTCCCAATACTCAACACTTCAAGTCTCTTCAAGTTTGATACAACTGCTATATTTTCCAATGAAACACAATTTTCTGCAGAGAAATTTACCAAACTAGGAGGAAGTTCTACAAGTACTCTAAGATTTTCCAAATTGTTCAAGGATAGAAATTTCAAGTTTGAAAGATGACAAAGGCCAAAGGGTAAGCTTTGATGACAATAACTCCCTGATAAATCTAAAGATACCAATGAGGTCAAATTCTCAAGAGTGATCCTAAGATCTACTTCATGTAGATAGATGTCATTCAGATATAGAAATTCCAAAGAGCACAAATTTGCAACTGAAGGTGGAAAGAAACCAACACCATCACGTCTTCTTCTTGATAAAAAAAGAGGTGATGATAAATTGTCAAGAAGGTGAGATTTTGATTTTGATAGTACACAATTCTTGCTCTTCCCCAGATTCAGTGTCTTTAGATTTCTCAAACATCCGAAAGAAAATGGTATATGTGAGATGGCAGTTCCATTAGCAAGTAACTCTCTTAGTTGCTCTAATTTTCTCATGTCAATTGGAAGCTCCATCAGTTTTTCGCATTCATCTAAACGTAAAACTTCAAGTGACTTCAGTTTTTCGCATTCATCTAAACGTAAAACTTCAAGTGACTTTAACTTGCAAATGCTACTTGGAAGAACCTTGAGTTCCTTGCAACCGAAGAAATTTAACTCAACGAGAACCTTGAGTTCCTTGCAACCGAAGAAATTTAACTCAACGAGTCTCTCCAAACATCCAATTGATGGGTGTACCTTGACCAAACTTGAACAACGAATAAAGGATACTTTATGAAGAGTCTGTGATCCAGTGAAGTTTGGGGTTTTCTTAAGTTGTTGACAGAAATCAAGCTTTAAGATCCTCAACCATCTAAAATGCTGTTGAAAAAAAAAAAGTAGAAAAACGTTTAATCAATTTCTATTTTTCTAGTCAAATTTCTCAATTAAGAAATATGCAATGTTAAAAAAAACCATTATACATACTAACCTCCATATTGCATTGGAATTCTTTGATATTGCTACCTTCCATGTCTAACTCAACAAGTTTCTCACAGTGAAAATCAGATTGTATGCGACTCAAGTTGCAATTGTGTAATCTAAAAAACCTAAGTTCATTCGATAAATATTTAAAAGATCCGCTGAGACACATACCATTCAATATGAGTATTCGTAACTTTACCATCCTTTTGAATACTTGTGTATTCAAAGGCACATTCTCTAGCATGTCAGAATTAACAATCATCCCTTCAATTGCTTCTGTGCCCTAAAAAAACATTTATATAACATTATTTTAGATTTTAGATAATTTGAAATCTTTGATTTTAATATAGTTAAGTATAAAAAGCAAATGAATTAACTAGAATAACTCAAATACAAAGGAAATGTGTTACCTTGTTCCCGTGAAGAACATCGAAGACATCATTTTGGTCAATTAATCTACTTTGTTTGCCAGGCTCTCGGGGAGATTCCTTTCGAACAATTTCTCTTCCCATATCTCGTACTAAATCATGCATCTCAAGACATTCAAACTTTCCACCTCCATTTGTTGTCAACAAGCATCTTTCAATCAAAATTCGTATTCCACATTTAGCATAAAAACCACAAGCTTCCAATATCATAGAAGTGTCATTTTTGTTATGCCCAATGAAAAAACAAGCAATATCAAGAAAGATATTCCGAGTATCATCATCAAGTGAATCGTAACTTATTTTAAGAATTTTTTGAACATCATCATGAGGTATCCCTTCTAATTTCTTAGCATCATCACTCCATTCTTGCACTGATTTTCCACGCAAATGAGAACCTATAATTGTAAGTGCTAGTGGAAGTCCACCAGTATAACTTGCTATCCTTTCGGATAGGTCAATATACTCCTCTAATGGTATAGGAACACCAAAAGCATGCGAACTCAAGAGTTGCAAGGATTCACAAGGGCTTAACGTTTCTACCATGTACTTCTCGTGTGCTTTCAGGTCACTCAACAACTGAACATCTCTAGTTGTTATTATAATTGTGCTCCCTGAACCAAACCAATTTCGTTGTCCTGCTAATGATTCAAGTTGACTAGTATCGTCTATGTCATCAAGAACAATAAGAACACTTTTTGATCGCAGTCTTTGTTTTATCAAACTTATTCCTTCATCAACATTTTTTATTTCAAGTTTCTTTCTGTTAAGTGTTTTGCAAAGAAGTGTCTCTTGTAAACGAACTAAACCATTGTACCCTTCAGAAACTTGTGATCTAACGTTTGCAATAAAGCAGCAGCCTTCAAACTTTTGAAAACTCAAGTTATAAATGGCTTTAGCAAGGGTTGTTTTTCCCACACCACCCATGCCAAAGATTCCAAGCATCTTGATATCATCATGTCTTTGAGCTTGCAATAAATGAAGTATATCTCTGACACGAGATTCAATTCCAATAGGATACTTTGAAACATTCATGTATGTACGACGATTTACTCCCCTCAATACCTCTTCAGTAATTTTTTTGATGAACTTTGCTTCATACCTATCACATTTTTTCAATGAATGTNTTCAAGTGACTTTAACTTGCAAATGCTACTTGGAAGAACCTTGAGTTCCTTGCAACCGAAGAAATTTAACTCAACGAGTCTCTCCAAACATCCAATTGATGGGTGTACCTTGACCAAACTTGAACAACGAATAAAGGATACTTTATGAAGAGTCTGTGATCCAGTGAAGTTTGGGGTTTTCTTAAGTTGTTGACAGAAATCAAGCTTTAAGATCCTCAACCATCTAAAATGCTGTTGAAAAAAAAAAAGTAGAAAAACGTTTAATCAATTTCTATTTTTCTAGTCAAATTTCTCAATTAAGAAATATGCAATGTTAAAAAAAACCATTATACATACTAACCTCCATATTGCATTGGAATTCTTTGATATTGCTACCTTCCATGTCTAACTCAACAAGTTTCTCACAGTGAAAATCAGATTGTATGCGACTCAAGTTGCAATTGTGTAATCTAAAAAACCTAAGTTCATTCGATAAATATTTAAAAGATCCGCTGAGACACATACCATTCAATATGAGTATTCGTAACTTTACCATCCTTTTGAATACTTGTGTATTCAAAGGCACATTCTCTAGCATGTCAGAATTAACAATCATCCCTTCAATTGCTTCTGTGCCCTAAAAAAACATTTATATAACATTATTTTAGATTTTAGATAATTTGAAATCTTTGATTTTAATATAGTTAAGTATAAAAAGCAAATGAATTAACTAGAATAACTCAAATACAAAGGAAATGTGTTACCTTGTTCCCGTGAAGAACATCGAAGACATCATTTTGGTCAATTAATCTACTTTGTTTGCCAGGCTCTCGGGGAGATTCCTTTCGAACAATTTCTCTTCCCATATCTCGTACTAAATCATGCATCTCAAGACATTCAAACTTTCCACCTCCATTTGTTGTCAACAAGCATCTTTCAATCAAAATTCGTATTCCACATTTAGCATAAAAACCACAAGCTTCCAATATCATAGAAGTGTCATTTTTGTTATGCCCAATGAAAAAACAAGCAATATCAAGAAAGATATTCCGAGTATCATCATCAAGTGAATCGTAACTTATTTTAAGAATTTTTTGAACATCATCATGAGGTATCCCTTCTAATTTCTTAGCATCATCACTCCATTCTTGCACTGATTTTCCACGCAAATGAGAACCTATAATTGTAAGTGCTAGTGGAAGTCCACCAGTATAACTTGCTATCCTTTCGGATAGGTCAATATACTCCTCTAATGGTATAGGAACACCAAAAGCATGCGAACTCAAGAGTTGCAAGGATTCACAAGGGCTTAACGTTTCTACCATGTACTTCTCGTGTGCTTTCAGGTCACTCAACAACTGAACATCTCTAGTTGTTATTATAATTGTGCTCCCTGAACCAAACCAATTTCGTTGTCCTGCTAATGATTCAAGTTGACTAGTATCGTCTATGTCATCAAGAACAATAAGAACACTTTTTGATCGCAGTCTTTGTTTTATCAAACTTATTCCTTCATCAACATTTTTTATTTCAAGTTTCTTTCTGTTAAGTGTTTTGCAAAGAAGTGTCTCTTGTAAACGAACTAAACCATTGTACCCTTCAGAAACTTGTGATCTAACGTTTGCAATAAAGCAGCAGCCTTCAAACTTTTGAAAACTCAAGTTATAAATGGCTTTAGCAAGGGTTGTTTTTCCCACACCACCCATGCCAAAGATTCCAAGCATCTTGATATCATCATGTCTTTGAGCTTGCAATAAATGAAGTATATCTCTGACACGAGATTCAATTCCAATAGGATACTTTGAAACATTCATGTATGTACGACGATTTACTCCCCTCAATACCTCTTCAGTAATTTTTTTGATGAACTTTGCTTCATACCTATCACATTTTTTCAATGAATGTCAATCTAAATCACTAAAGAAATTATAGGTGGAAAACATAAAACTAAGAAATTAAATAGAGCACATGTTACAGTACACGAAATATGTATATTTTGTCTCTCTTGATTCCATTGTTTGAGGTAAACAACTCTTATAATATTTTTATTAACGGATATAATCAATCCATAATTATAATTTCTAAACGGAATTAATATTAATGAAAAATAAATTAAAATAATGCAGTTTGCAGATTCTTCTTAGTTTGTTTTACCAAAAAAATATTAATCCATCCGTAAAGATGCTTGTATAGATGCTAGAACGCAATTATTAATTAGCGAAACTAGCTAACATAATTAATATTATTGACAACATGAGTTAGTGAGCCAAATTGTGATAAATATATCATACTATCACACACAAAAATAAAACAAAATTGAAAAGAGGATTACCCGTTTGTCATGATTTGCAAATCCCATCCGGATAAATCAGCAACAGTAGTGAGTGCAACTTTCCACTCATCAATTTTTTGATCATCAAATCGTTGTCGATGTTGAGTCAACGCCTTACCAAATTCACCTGTTTGTTTACGAACCGCTGAAGGATCAACGTTGTAGAATATAGGCAGAATCACCTGTTGCAAATTTTTCTTACAGTCTAGAATCTTCACCAGTTCATCAAGACACCATCTGGATTGAGCATATGTTTTGGAAAATACGATGATGGATATCTTGGACCCCTCGATGGCCTTCAATAGCTCAGCAGAGATGTTCTCACCTTTTCGAATTTCTTCATCATCCCGAAAGGTGTTAATTCCAGCCTGACACAAATCTTCATAGAGGTGATCAGTAAAAGATTTTCGTGTCTCTCCTTTAAAACTCAAGAAAACATCATACACGCAAACAGTAGTAGATGAAGATGAAGAAGAAGCCATATTTGAAATTGAGAACACTATATATCTTCTATCTTGATTTGCTAGCTAGCTAGCTAGTTTCTAAAGATATAAAGAGCTTGGAAAATGCCAAACTCCATGGAAATTATTTCTTAGACAACCAACCTAAGATTGCTATTTGTGCACTACAATATATTTGATTGACTTGGTCTTCTTAATAATTTCCCACTAATAATTCTACCTAACGGGGCCATCTCACTTATGATATATATATTGCATCCTTTTCTTAGACCCCACATATTTACGTGATATCTTACATTTCTACCATAAATCTTATTAAGTGTTCATGACTTTTCCTTATGTAAAAACATTTGGCAAAAACTTGTGTGAGACTGTCTCACCATGAGTCGGGTCGGATCAAGATGCAAATGTAACACTTATATGCACAAATGTCATACTTATATGCTCAAATGTAATACTAATCAGGAATACAATTTTTGTTACTTATAAAGGTAAATGTAATACTTTTAAGGGAAAATACAATACTTTTACATTTCGATTTAAAAGTATTACATTTTTTCCACAAAAGTATTATATTTGCCCTTATAATAAGTGAGGGGCACTTGTCAACATTACTTATTATGAAAAATGTATTACTTTTTCTCTAATAAGTAACAAAAATTGTATTCTTGATTAGTGTTATATTTGAGCATATAAGTATGACATTTGCACATATAAGTGTGACATTTGCATGGTGTCTTGACCCGACCCGACCCGTCTCACGAATAAGGATCCGTGAGACGGTCTCACACAAGTGTGACCCAAAACATTTTTATATCCCGAGCCCAATCCAATAGATATAAATATCACAGTAATTTAATTTTAAAAAATTATTGTTGTTGCTGTGTTTATGCAATTAGAATGAAATTTATATTTATTAAATTATGCAAAAACTTGTGTGAGACCGTCTCACCATGAGACGGGTCGGGTCGGGTCGGGTCAAGATGCAATGTAACACTTATAAACACAAATGCCATACTTATATGCTCAAATGTAATACTAATCAGAAATAAAATTTTTGTTACTTATAAGGGTAAATGTAATACTTTTAGGGGGCGTTTGGTTCACGGAATCTTGGATTACCTCAGGTAATAGGATTATCTCTAGGAAGGTAATGTGAGATTTTGGGAATGTAAGATTACCTGATGTGTTTGGTTTGGATTGTGGAATATAATATTACTTTGTTTGGTTAAGGGTTATATTTTAGGTTATATGGGACAATTTACTATAATGTCCTTATTTATATATATATATTTATTTATTTATTTATTTATTTATTTATTTGTGTGCCTTTATTGTGTGTATTTTTATTTATTTATATGTATGAATGTATTGATGCTTAATATTAAAAAATAAATATATAAATATACACACATATTTATTTGATTATATAAACATATATTTATTTTATATATGTTATTATTATTATTATTATTATTATTATTATTATTATTATTATTATTATTATTATATAAGGGTTAGTTAACAAGGGCAAAGTTGGAATAATCCAAGGTAATCTTAGATTACCTAAAAAAAACGGGGGTAATCACATTACCTTGAAACATTACCGCCACATCAGCTTTGAGGTAATATAACATTACCAGGTAATCTCATAACTTGAAACAAACAAGGTAATATAACATTACCAGACTCAGATTACCTAGGTAATCTCAGATGACCCGAACCAAACGGCCCCTTAAGGGAAAATACAATACTTTTACATTTCGATTTAAAAGTATTACATTTTTCCTCAAAAGTATTATATTTGCCCTTATAAGTAAGGGGCACTTGTGAACATTACTTATTATGAAAAATGTGTTACTTTTTCTCTTATAAGTAACAAAAATCGTATTCTTGATTAGTGTTATGTTTGAGCATATAAGTATGATATTTGCATGGTGCTTTGACCCGACCCGACCCGTCTCACGAATAAAGATCCGTGAGACGGTCTCACACAAGTGTGACCCATTAAATTATTATACAGATATAAATTTCACTTTCAAAAATTTATTCAAAGTAGACCTTGTGGATGGAAAGAAATGCACTTCCCCATCTTCGTTTCTGTGTACATTAAATATTCTAAGTATCTTTGTAGCCGACGGTAAGATGAATAATAAAGATTAGTGGTTCTCTTTCTATCACTTGTTTACTCTTTTAATATCTACAAACAATTATATTGATTGTATTCTCAGGACGAGAACGATAAAACGGTTCATGATTTTACACTGAATAATGTACATAAAATGACAATTATATTATAATAGCTACATAATTTATTAATTGAATTGTGTCTTGAATTCCACACCATGAAAAATTCATATATTATTTTTCCTAACCATATTAAGTGCTCATGTTTTGGTACTTTGGTTCATGCCTAATTAAATTTTACCCTTGAAACCTCGCCATGAACATACATACAAAACAATAGTTATTTGCTATTGTATAGACTTTCAAATTTATACCTTAGCTAATTGATAAAATATATGATTGACTAATAAAATTGTTATACATAAACTTCTTCATTAATCCAAACCCGAATAACTTAACTTGTCCCTAAATACTTTGCCTTTTTGAATATTTGGATTAAACATGATGATTTACAAATGGTGTGTACTCTTTTTTCGTATTTATTATGATTCTCAAATATAAGCAATAATTTGTTAGAGAAGAAAAATAAATAAAATAATTATTTTTATGAGTAAAAATGTCTATTTAACATAAATTATGAGAAATCACCACTTTTAAAATAATTAAGAGAGCTAATATGCATACTGAATAATTTAGAGAAAAAAGAAATACTATACGCATATAATTCAAGAAGAAAAAAATATCAATTTCCCTTCAATCTATCTCATTAGTTTAAAACTAAATTTCTAATAAATAATAAAAATAAATATAACTGGAATTGTTACCAACAGACAAAATTCACTATTTTGCCACTATAACAGTGGGGATGGTGCCAAGTTGTCAAGTGTACTAAAACTAAAGATTTGTGAATCTTTTGTCCATTGACTTGGTCTTTCTTAATGATTTCCCACTACATTTTACCTATGACTAAAGTTTCGGTTCGGAACTGGTGATTTCGGTTCTGAAAATGATCGAACCAAAGGTTTCAGTTTGAACTGTTGGCTCAAACTGGAATTTTTATTAGTAAAATTGCAAAACTAAGTTACTTTTGAAAGAAGAAAAAATTATGATAATAAACAATACAATTGTCATTGTCACAATGTTATCTCCAACAAAAAAAAGAGGGGATTGGGGCTAGTAGCCTAGTACTAAAAACTTAAACATAACTCGATCAATCAAAAATAATTACGAAGAAAGTGGTTAGACCTTTCAACACAAGAATTCACAACTGACGCTCAATTAATAATTGTTTGTTTTATGATGATCAAGCATCTTAAAAGCGCTAACATCAATAAGATATGAAATTTAGAGAAATTTTTAAGTAATTAGTTACTAAGCTAGCTACACATCATATCCCACGAAAACACTCTAGGATAAACTCCCAAAGGCTGCTGCAATATCTTCTGTGTCGATCTTCTCCCAAGTATTCCAGCCATTTTGCTCTACACTAGTGCATACACATCCACTGTACCACTTTTCTCCAATCATTGTTGAGACTTCAAAATTATTTCTTTTACCCTAGATAGATCCACCTTGCATTGTTCCTTGAGTTTTAGCACACTAGATGATACATACTTCTTATGTGCCGTTGTTCACATCCTGTAATTACAAGTTTGACTTGAGGCTTTTTGGTTCAGATTCTTGATCTCCCTTTTGTTCCCATCCTCCAATTGACTCCATCTCCATTCAAATGGTATAATGGTAAACTTTGAAGATGGTATCTTCCCATTAAATCTAATTCTTTCAATGAGGACAAACTCCTAAGAGCAATTGGAACACTATCTATTTCATGCAAATAGTTGTCAGGAATAGTCAAAGCATTGCAATTCCTTATGTCAAGCACTAGTAAGTATAAAAGACTCTCCATGTTAAGAAGCTCAACCAAACTTTTATAGTTCCTTATGTTAAACTCTACTAAGGATGAAATTAAACCCTCTCCATGTTTGGAAGCTCAACTAAACTTTCACAATTTTCAAGAAACAGAACTTCAAGTTTTTTCAAATTTGATACAATTGCTATTTTTCCAATGAGATACAATTATATGTAAAGAGATTCTCCATACTAGGAGGAAATTCTACAAGTACTCTAAGATTTTGCAATGACTTTCTTGCAATGACTTTCTTGACTAAGTCATATGATAGACTTCGCCAAAAACGCACTTTTAAGTAATGATTGTAAACTTTTCTGTAAATCAAAGATAATATATTGCACCATCATACTAAACATGTTAAGGCATTTAATCGAAACCTAATAACCCATAACTCATTTAATATAGGAAAGCATTACTAAATTTGGTATGTCCGTCCAAAGCCGCAAATTATGCCGTGGACCCAGGTGCACATTGCAAGGTGCACCTGGGTCAAAAACGACGTCGTTTATGGCTTTTTTTTTTTTAAAAAAAATTTGTTAATTAACGCCGTTAACGGAGCAATAGGCAGGCGGTTGTCGACTACCAGCGGGAGAACCAGAGCAGAGGAAGGAAGGCGATTTCACAGTCCAGTCATTCACCATCATCGCAAATCAATTCATCATCGCCGCAACATCATAGCAAAACAATTCATCATCGCCGCAATTCTCGCAAAACAACTCATCGCCTTTGTTTGATTCATCATTGCAGTTCTCTCATTCATCATCGCAATTCTCGTTGGATTCATCATCGATTCGACATCGCGATATTATTTCGATTCACCATCGTAATTCTTCTTTTCAATTCTTCTTCAATGATGGCAGAGGCAGTAGATTCAT
Source organism: Ipomoea triloba (assembly GCF_003576645.1). Taxonomy (NCBI): domain Eukaryota; kingdom Viridiplantae; phylum Streptophyta; class Magnoliopsida; order Solanales; family Convolvulaceae; genus Ipomoea; species Ipomoea triloba. The sequence continues at coordinate 26,211,802 of NC_044922.1, read as the reverse complement.
GTTTGGATTCATGTTTACATGTTGATGGCTCATCTTCGATTGCAGGTTTTTTTCGAATTTAGGATTTGTGGTTAGATTGATTGTGTAACCATGTATTTGAGTTTTAGATTCACACTTATACAACTCTACATTCACAGTTACATAGTGATAGATTCACACATTATGAACACTACATTCACACTGTTTCCTGATACTCTGTTTTATTTTTTATATTTGCAGTGATGGCAGAGGCAGTAGATCAACTAAGTTTACACGTTGATGGCTCATCTTCGATTGCAGGTTTTAAGTTTGGATTCTTGTTTGATGAATTGTATAGATTTATGTTTGTTTTTTTTGAATTTAGGATTTATGGTTAGATTGATTGTGTAATCATGTATTTGAGTTTTAGATTCACACTTATACAACTATACATTCACAGATACATAGTTGTAGATTCACACATTTAGAACTATAGATTCACACTGTTTCCTGATAGTCTGTTTTATTTTTTTATGTTTGTAGTGAATGCAGATTTAGTTGTTGTCTCAACAAGCAATGATCAAGGCTGTATAAATGCTGAGGATTCTACTTCAATTCCAGGTTTTTTTTTTTTAAATTGTTTTTTAGAGTAAAATTAGTGATTCATATTGATTTATGATTTTATGTGTAGTTGTGTGTAATAGTGTTTGATGTGTGAATATAGAGTATAGGACTTGTGAATATATAGTTTTGAATGTGTGAATGCATAACAGTGTTGATATAATTGCTAAACATATTGCCCCTGAAATGTGTGAATCTAGAGTTTTCAAAATGTGAATACACAGTATATGGTATGTGAATCTAGTGTATTGAATGTGTGAATGTAGAGAAGATAGTAATCCTATTACTGAACAATTATCACTGGAATGTATGAATCTGTTGTTTTCTAACTGTGAATATCTAGTATAGCTTATATGAATATATAGTGTGGCATTACCCGCCCCCCCTCTACATAGAGAATATATTTCCATTAGATTGCTTTTTATTNCACTAGATGATACATACTTCTTATGTGCCGTTGTTCACATCCTGTAATTACAAGTTTGACTTGAGGCTTTTTGGTTCAGATTCTTGATCTCCCTTTTGTTCCCATCCTCCAATTGACTCCATCTCCATTCAAATGGTATAATGGTAAACTTTGAAGATGGTATCTTCCCATTAAATCTAATTCTTTCAATGAGGACAAACTCCTAAGAGCAATTGGAACACTATCTATTTCATGCAAATAGTTGTCAGGAATAGTCAAAGCATTGCAATTCCTTATGTCAAGCACTAGTAAGTATAAAAGACTCTCCATGTTAAGAAGCTCAACCAAACTTTTATAGTTCCTTATGTTAAACTCTACTAAGGATGAAATTAAACCCTCTCCATGTTTGGAAGCTCAACTAAACTTTCACAATTTTCAAGAAACAGAACTTCAAGTTTTTTCAAATTTGATACAATTGCTATTTTTCCAATGAGATACAATTATATGTAAAGAGATTCTCCATACTAGGAGGAAATTCTACAAGTACTCTAAGATTTTGCAATGACTTTCTTGCAATGACTTTCTTGACTAAGTCATATGATAGACTTCGCCAAAAACGCACTTTTAAGTAATGATTGTAAACTTTTCTGTAAATCAAAGATAATATATTGCACCATCATACTAAACATGTTAAGGCATTTAATCGAAACCTAATAACCCATAACTCATTTAATATAGGAAAGCATTACTAAATTTGGTATGTCCGTCCAAAGCCGCAAATTATGCCGTGGACCCAGGTGCACATTGCAAGGTGCACCTGGGTCAAAAACGACGTCGTTTATGGCTTTTTTTTTTTTAAAAAAAATTTGTTAATTAACGCCGTTAACGGAGCAATAGGCAGGCGGTTGTCGACTACCAGCGGGAGAACCAGAGCAGAGGAAGGAAGGCGATTTCACAGTCCAGTCATTCACCATCATCGCAAATCAATTCATCATCGCCGCAACATCATAGCAAAACAATTCATCATCGCCGCAATTCTCGCAAAACAACTCATCGCCTTTGTTTGATTCATCATTGCAGTTCTCTCATTCATCATCGCAATTCTCGTTGGATTCATCATCGATTCGACATCGCGATATTATTTCGATTCACCATCGTAATTCTTCTTTTCAATTCTTCTTCAATGATGGCAGAGGCAGTAGATTCATGTTTGGATTCATGTTTACATGTTGATGGCTCATCTTCGATTGCAGGTTTTTTTCGAATTTAGGATTTGTGGTTAGATTGATTGTGTAACCATGTATTTGAGTTTTAGATTCACACTTATACAACTCTACATTCACAGTTACATAGTGATAGATTCACACATTATGAACACTACATTCACACTGTTTCCTGATACTCTGTTTTATTTTTTATATTTGCAGTGATGGCAGAGGCAGTAGATCAACTAAGTTTACACGTTGATGGCTCATCTTCGATTGCAGGTTTTAAGTTTGGATTCTTGTTTGATGAATTGTATAGATTTATGTTTGTTTTTTTTGAATTTAGGATTTATGGTTAGATTGATTGTGTAATCATGTATTTGAGTTTTAGATTCACACTTATACAACTATACATTCACAGATACATAGTTGTAGATTCACACATTTAGAACTATAGATTCACACTGTTTCCTGATAGTCTGTTTTATTTTTTTATGTTTGTAGTGAATGCAGATTTAGTTGTTGTCTCAACAAGCAATGATCAAGGCTGTATAAATGCTGAGGATTCTACTTCAATTCCAGGTTTTTTTTTCACGTTGATGGTCATCTTCGATTGCAGGTTTTAAGTTTGGATTCTTGTTTGATGAATTGTATAGATTTATGTTTGTTTTTTTTGATTTAGGATTTATGGTTAGATTGATTGTGTAACATGTATTTGAGTTTTAGATTCACACTTATACAACTATACATTCACAGATACATAGTTGTAGATTCACACATTTAGAACTATAGATTCACACTGTTTCCTGATAGTCTGTTTTATTTTTTTATATTTGTAGTGAATGCAGATTTAGTTGTTGTCTCAACAAGCAATGATCAAGGCTGTATAAATGCTGAGGATTCTACTTCAATTCCAGGTTTTTTTTTTTTAAATTGTTTTTTAGAGTAAAATTAGTGATTCATATTGATTTATGATTTTATGTGTAGTTGTGTGTAATAGTGTTTGATGTGTGAATATAGAGTATAGGACTTGTGAATATATAGTTTTGAATGTGTGAATGCATAACAGTGTTGATATAATTGCTAAACATATTGCCCCTGAAATGTGTGAATCTAGAGTTTTCAAAATGTGAATACACAGTATATGGTATGTGAATCTAGTGTATTGAATGTGTGAATGTAGAGAAGATAGTAATCCTATTACTGAACAATTATCACTGGAATGTATGAATCTGTTGTTTTCTAACTGTGAATATCTAGTATAGCTTATATGAATATATAGTGTGGCATTACCCGCCCCCCCTCTACATAGAGAATATATTTCCATTAGATTGCTTTTTATTTGTTTTCTTTTGGTATGTTTTTCCATACTTGAGGTTATATTTCATATGTGCAGTTGATCAAGATTTGGTGGGTATTGTAGTAAGTAATGGTGATGAAGCGTATGAGTTGTATAACGATTATGCATTTAGAGTTGGTTTTAGTGTGAGGAAGGGTAAGCAACGCTACCAAGGGTCTACTAAAAATGTTAAGATGAAGACATTTTTGTGCTCCAAGGCTGGTAGTAAGTCCAAGAAAAACAGTGGTGTTAAGGCGTATTCAAAGATTGATTTAAGGACGGGGTGTGGCGCATATATTCAGTTCGATGTAGATGGTAATGGGGTGTGGACAGTAACAAAACACGAGAAAGCTCATAACCACAAGCTAAGCACTAAAGACAAGAGTCACCTACTTCGTTCGCACAGAAGAGTGGGAAACAATCAACTTTCATACTTAAGAGACTTAAAGAAGAGTGGGGTTGCCTATAATTATTGAAATTGTGATTTTGGATTTATTAAGTTGTGAATTTGGTTAACAGAGTTAAGATTATTATGGTCAATGGTCAATTCTATAGTTAGAGAAGTGTGAATGTGGTGTTTTGAAATTATGAATATAAAGCTATGGGTGTGTGAATATAAAGCTATTGGTGTGTGATTACAACATAGTTCTACAGGAATTCAAGGAACTATTGTATATTCACATTTGAGTACAAGCTGTTCATTTCTTGTTGTACAAGAGTTTGGTTTTCTTGATCACAATGTTTTTCAATATGTTGGCACGCCACCTTATGATTGTTGCGGCGTACCTGGCCCTCAATCCAATTAAGAAGTTTTCCTACAAATATACAAGATCAAATAAATACTTTATTGCAATGCTAGCAAAAAAAAAAAAAAAGATAAGAAATTATTCAAAGCTAGTATTTGTGTACTTACATTTAAGTTTGCTTGCTTTTTGAATCCCGGGTTCCATTTATTCAATGTCCCTTTATATGTTTCCATATGCCTCATTACAAATAGTCCGCAATCAATGTAATTTTTCGATTCTTTCCAACTCATGTCCACAACCTCTATGGTTAGCTCGTCCACCTTCCAGAATAGGGAAGATGACCCTAGTGCTAGGTATTCTTTTAAAGCTGTAACCTGGACATAAATATTTAAGTCTACCACTGTTACACATTCACACATTCATAACAGTATATTCACAGATTATGTATTCTATATTCACAGATTGAAAATACCAGATTCACACATTTCAGTGTTAGATTTTCAGTGATTATATTACATCTGCTATACATTCACACTTTGATAACTCTATATTCACACTTTATATACTATATATTCACGGTTTGAAAAGTACACATTCACATACATGTAGCAACTGAAAAGGAGCTCAAGTTGTTGATCAACTTACCAAGAGGGTTGTGCAATCTCCATACTTGTCCTTCATGGTAACACCACGGACTAAGGACTTGTTGTCAATTATTTCAAGTTTTGAGGCTTTAACATTGATGCAAATGAGAAAATAGTGCCCGTGACGAAGCACTGGAAAGAATATCTAAGTTCAAAAAAGGAAAATAAAAACAGTGTCATTAATGTCTTGAATGTGACTAGATAAAACTGAGTGTTGTTGATAAACTCACCAGGTCCGCATCATTTATGTCCAAATTTTGTAGGCGCTCAATTTCATATGTCATCCGCTCATAGAAGTTTTGTTTCTTTTTTTCCATCGGGAGACATTTCATCCATTCGTGGTTGGGATCTAGTTGTAACTAAGATAAAAAAATAAAAAAAAAAAAACAAAGTTCTCAATTTGAATACTTTTTTAAGTCAGAAATACGGATAAATAATTTTAAGTTCACAAATTTTTATGCTTTGTGTGTGAATGTGGGGTATATAAACTGTGAATATAGAGTATAGAATATGTGAATCTTTAAAATAGTTAACACAGTCCAGCAACTTGTACCCTGTAATGTGTGAATGTATAGGTTTCAAATTGTGAATTTAGAGTATAGAAACTGTGAATATACTAGTATGAATGTGTGAATCTGTAACCAAGCTAACACAGTTATACCAATATTTAAAAAGTATACTTGTTTACAAATTCAAAAAGGACTTACGTAGGCAATTGTGCTGAAAAACACCCTCTTCGGTTGCCCGGGTGCACGCTCTTTGTCAAGCATTGAGAGCCTCAATGCCCATACATCTAAGAAGATATTTTCAACTTGGCCAACACTGAGCGAGATGAAGTGATCCCTAGTGATCTCAATGTCACCAAAGCTGAAAAGTAATTCACTACAAAAGGCACAAAAAAAGAATTAAAATTAAAAAAAAATAGAAAATTTACCCAATTCACATTAATGTAAGTAATTAATAAATATTTAGATGGAACATACTCTTTAGGATGTTCCTCAGAAACTTCTACAAATGCATAGTTCGAGAGGAGTTTATCTGGGACAGTGGCATTTCTGATTTTCATCCCATGTTCATTCCAAAATGGAGACCGTAGGTTTAGGGGGATGTTCTTGAACTTTCGTTGAGGCCTCTTTCTAGTAATGACATCCTCGACATCAGATTCACTCTCTGCTAATGCACTGTGTTCACATAATAGAAGTATTTAGTCAACAAAAAACAGAAGCTTATGTTTACCAAATATAGAGCCATATATTCACACCTTGTTATCTCTATGTTCACAGTCTGTGAGGTCTATATTCACAATTTAGAATTTTGGAGGTTTAGCCTAAAGGTGTTTAGTTTTAGGTGTCCCAATGCTTTCTTCACAACTTTAGATCCCTATGTTCACAAATTGTTAACTGTATATTCACCATCTGTTATATCTATATTCACAATTTGTTAACTGATTCCCTTTGTTTTACAGATTCACAGCTTTAATGTTGTATATTCACAGTTTATATATTCCATATTCACAGTTCTTAAACACCATATTCACACATCTTAGGACTTCAGATTCACTATAAGTAGGTCACCTATGTCACAGATTCACAGCTTTATAATTTTATATTCATATATTGCATACTAAACATTCACATTTTTTATAGTCCACATTCATAACATTTTAGGGCTTCATTGCTAACTTTACAGCCATTCTATAGATTGACAAAAACATAGTACTAAGATCATTCTTTGTAGTATAAGTTCTAGATTCTGCTAAGTAAAAGTATTCCATTACCTATCAAATTCATCAACAGGGGAATCAGCCCTTTGAAAAGGAACTCTAGTCACACCAGGGGTTGAAAAAGTTGCATCTTTAGTGGCTTCCCCTGCAATTCTATCCACCAGGGCATCAATCCCCGGTTCCCCCGCAGCATCCTCTATCTCTTGCTCTTTCTCCTTCTCTTTCTCCTTTTCTTGTTGCTGCTCCTTGTCCTTATGTTGCTGCTGTGTTGGTGGTGGTGGTGGAGTTAGCCCCAAATCACTCCCTTGCTGCTGTGCTGGTTGTGGTGGTGGAGTCACCCCTAAATCCCCCTCCTGTTGCTGTGCTGGTGGTGGTGATGGACTCAGCCCCAAATCAAAGGTCGGAGCATCTAATTGGTCCGATGGCTGTGTTGCTTGAGATAGCCCCAAGTCAAAAGAAGGGGCATTAGGGTCCATTTGTTTCCTTGTCTTTTCAAAGGCTTCGACAAGGGCATCCACAGCCGTAGTGAAGCTTTCACTACCAAAGAAGATGTCGTCCAGCTGGGATGATGTTGGGGTTGCAGTGGCTTCTATGGTGCTGGCAACATTTAGCATGTTAGATAAGCCCGAAAATGTCTTCCTCATCACATTTACGGGTGCTCCTTGCTTTCCAATTTCAGCCATAGCCTCACCAAACTCTCCTACTGTCGAAGCCAACTTTTGTAGGATCCCTGCCACCTTATCTACGCTTGATGATGGGATATTCAATGCAGCAACAGGAGGTTGATCATTCTGCCTGGAGGTGGCAGCAGCAATATCAGTAGGTTTTGATATTCTAGGGAGCACTGTCCCCCTTCCAAATGACCCTGCTTTGTTCTCTTCTTTAACCCTTTTTCTAGCAAGTTCAGCACTCCACCCAATAATGGTTGGGTATGTTCTATCCACTCTCATCCCCTTAAACTGTACTCGGTCAAAGTACACAAGCTGCACAAGACAGGGAGTTAGAATTGAAGGTTATTCACAGTTTGAAAAGTTCATATTCACACATTCATGTCCATATATTCACAGACTCAGTACAGTATATTCACATATTCAATACACTATTACTATCTGTTATAGATTCACACATTCATGCCCATATATTCACACCTTCAATACATTAGATTCACAGTTTGAAAGGTTCATATTCACACATTTCAGTGATACTTGTTCACATATTTCAACAATTACAGTAGTATCTGTTCTAGATTCACACATTCATGTCCATATATTCACACCTTCAATACTATATATTCACAAACTGACAAGTATATATTCACAGATATCATGAATTATATTACTATCTGTTATAGATTCACACATTCATATCCATATATTCACAGATTCAATACATTAGATTCACAGTTTGAAAGGTTCATATTCACACATTCATGTCCATATATTCACACCTTCAATACATTAGATTCACAGTTTGAAAGGTTCATATTCACACATTTCAGTGATACTTGTTCACATATTTCAACAATTACAGTAGTATTTGTTCTAGATTCACACATTCATGTCCATATATTCACACCTTCAATACTATATATTCACAAACTGACAAGTATATATTCACAGATATCATGAATTATATTACTATCTGTTATAGATTCACACATTCATATCCATATATTCACAGATTCAATACATTAGATTCACAGTTTGAAAGGTTCATATCCACACATTTCAGTGATACTTGTTCACATATTTCAACAATTACAGTAGTATCTGTTCTAGATTCACACATTCATGTCAATATATTCACACCTTCAATACATTAGATTCACAAACAAATAAGTCATTATTTTATAAAAATAGTAATGAAAAATCGAAAATAAAGTGAACTTACTAGGATGAATGCAACGGGTCCAGTGAAGAATTGCTTGTCATTTTTCTGAAAAGATTGAATGGAGTCGACCATGGACTTGTGTGTATAGGCACACCAATTGTAGGTCTTGATCTGGTCAAGGTTTATCAAGGATTTTAGAATCCTAAAGTTGCAACACCTATCTTGGTGGCCACACAGCATTGCTGATACTATAAATAAGACAAAGTCGCGTTTAAACATATCTCCATGGTCTCCTCTTTTCAGAATCTGCCCGGGCATTGATGTTGTGATTGGGGATTTACCATCAATCCCCCATCGCTCCCTCCATGATGCCACAAGGTTGGCATATGCTGCACTATCACCATCTTCTGACAGATGCTCAAATCTTGTGGCTTCCTCAACCACGTTGCTCCCTTGTGGGATCCCCAATGTTCTTTGAACATCATCCTCTTCTATAAGCAGCAATTCACCCCCTTCAAGTTGGATTGCAGAGCGATAAACATCGAACTGCCTAATCAAGTACTTCATTAGAGGGCCTTCACTCTTTGTTAGTTGGAGGTGTAATATCCCTCCAAATCCGATCTCTTCCACGGCCCTTTTCTGTTCAGCAGTAAGCTCTTGAACAAACTCCGCCACGATTTTCGGGCTCATTCTTGTATTCCATGTCTTCTGTTGTTTCTCCACAGTTTCATCCTCATCTGTGCATGAATTTTTTGTTGCAGTTTTTCTCTTTGCTGCTCTTTCAACGCAACCACCTTCCCCTTTTTCCACTGATTTCCTCTTCCCTGTTTGTTTTTCAGCGGCAGAGGGCCTATCATTACGCTGTTTTGTTCTTACTTCGGCTGGGATAGACGAGTCTGAACTGTCTGCCTCTCCAGCTTGAGAGGGAAGTATAGCTCTTGCGTTCACAATTGCTGACAATTCTACCACTGAATAATTTAGAAATAAAAAACAGAACACCACAAGGCTATAGATTCATACATTGAAAACTATATATTCACATAAGCTATACTAGATATTCACAGTTAGAAAACAACAGATTCATACATTCCAGTGATAATTGTTCAGTAATAGGATTACTATCTTCTCTACATTCACACATTCAATACAGTAGATTCACATACCATATACTGTGTATTCACATTTTGAAAACTCTAGATTCACACATTAAGGGGCAATATGTTTAGTACTTATATCAACACTGTTATGCATTCACACACTCAAATCACTACATTCACAGAAGCAATGCTCTATATTCACATTTAGAAAACAACACATTCATACATTTCAGTGATAATTGTTTAGTAATCCTATTACTATCTCTTTACATTCACACATTCGTAACACTAGATTTACATACCATATACTGTATTCACATTTTGAAAACTCTAGATTCACACATTAAGGGGCAATATGTTTAGTACTTATATCAACACTGGTATGCATTCACACACTCAAATCACTACATTCACAGAAGCAATGCTCTATATTCACAGTTTGAAAACAACACATTCATACATTTCAGTGATAATTGTTCAGTAATCCTATTACTATCTCTTTACATTCACACATTCGTAACACTAGATTCACATACCATATACTGTGTATTCACATTTTGAAAACTCTAGATTCACACATTTAAGGGGCAACATGTTTAGTACTTATATCAACACTGTTATGCATTCACACACTCAAATCACTACATTCACAGAAGCAGTACTCTATATTCACAGTTTGAACACTCTACATTCACACATTTTCAAGGGCAATATGTTTTGTAATTATATTTATCAATGTTATGCATTTAGACATTCAAAACTCCATTTTCACGCTTCATATTCTCCATATTCACATTTTGAAAACCTCACATTCACATTGAATAAAACGTAAAATTTTTGAACTAAAATCCCAAAATATAAAAAATGTGAAGAAATACCTGTTGCTTAGTGATCGTCGGCGATGAGAGTATGTCGGAAAACGGCGAAATGCTCTTTGCGGAGGAAATGGTGAAGAATCGCAAACAATGGTGAAGAAATGGTGAAGAATCGCCGGAGGAAGGGAATCGCAAACTGTAACTTGCGGAGGAAGGGAATCGTCTTCGTTTATATATTTAAAAAAAAAAAAAATTTGATTGGCTGGGTGTAACGGTGCCACTAACAGCACCGTTACACCCCTCCATTAAACGGCGCCGTTTAAGGACCCGGGTGCACCTTGCAAGGTGCACCCGGGTCCACGGCATAACAATTGGTCCAAAGCCCATAGTATAATTGTTGTGAAGAACTGCTTGAAATAGGCCCATTTCTGTGGGATCTATAAACCAAAATCATTATTCCATGAATCATGGTCCACACATTTGTATTAATCATAAATAAAAATTAAATTTTTAATATGTTAAAGGTACATTACTTATATACATAAAGTACATTATTTGAGAGTATATATATGATTTTTTTTATATTATCTAATAATATACATTCAATACACAAATAATGTACTTTTAGTATATTAAAAACGTATATTGCATTCATGGTCCACACAACTATTTGAACCATGGTTCACACAATAATTTATCTACAAACCATTCACCTAATTGGATTTATTTGGTATTAATTCGTAAATACAATCGGTTTATTAGTAAATAAAATATTAAGTATTAAATATTAAAATTTGGATGAAATGTCATTAAATAAACAAATTAGATACATTTTGATGAGGGTCGGATGTAAAATTTTTTTGGTCCAAAATTTGGTATAAATAAGTTGGAGATAAAAAACATTTGGTGTAATAATATATTGAGAATATTTCTTTTGGTGTAAAATTTGGTGTTTATGGTTGGAATGACCTTTTTTTTGAAAATCAAACGAACCAACTTATATTAAATCACTGAAAAAAGACGAAATACAATCAGGAGGGACAAAATCCCACACACCAAGGACAGAAGAAGAACCAGTCGCCCGTGCAAGGACATGAGCTACATGATTCGCTGACCTATTGACATGGCGAACAGAAATGTTCCCAATGCCACTAGCAATATACCAACATTGCTTAATAAGTAAACCAACGTAAGAAAAGTCATTACAAGCAGAATTAAAATTTAAACAAAAGTTTTGGCAATCAGATTCCACAATAATGTTGTTATAACCCCGACTCTTTATCCATGTAAGTGCTTCCTTTACTGCCATTGTCTCCGCAAGATAAGGATCTTTCGCACAAGGTAGAAGACCACTGACGGCAGCCACAAAATGACCAGAGTGATTACGTATGACTGCACCAAAACCCACATTATCATGCAATAAAGAAGCATCAATGTTACATTTAACCATACCAAGAGGTGGAGGTGACCTTATTTGCACCAAAACCCACATTATCAGGAATGACCTTATTTGCACCAAAAGTTTAAGAAAGGTCATTTACATGCTTAAAATACTCTCTTATTTTTAAAAGTGAGTCATACTGTCATATCACATATTTTCATTTCACTAATAATTTCTCTTCCATCACTATAATTCTAATTCACTCTCAAAATATAATATAATACTAAATTAACATTTAACTTTATCTTTTTAAAAAATGGACTCCACAAGGTTGATGATGTCAAATTTTGTCATCCTTGCAATACACATTGATTAAAAAAAATAAAAATTAAAGCCCCAAAAATAGTTGAGTGAGATGAAGTAGCATGATTCTTGTACGAAAAGACCATAAGTTTGATTATTGTAAATTAAACATCCTTTCGATGGAATTCGTCGAACAGAATTTAACAAAATCAGATAGTATCTGTGAGTTTTTCTCTGATCCCAGAGTTGATGGTTGTTGCTAAGCACAAAATCAATTTCTTTCTTTTTCTTCATTTAACTTGTAGAGACAACTCTTCATTACAGCAATGTGTGTTTCATTTAAAGATATCAGTAAGGAAAACCCACTAGAACATGATCACATAGAGCCTCCCCATCTTTAAAAGAACAGCCTTTTTACTATTCTGTGTTTTCAGTCTCACTCAACTAGAAGGCCACAAGAATCTTCTAAATAAGTTTCCTTACCAACATCAATATATTAGAAGCTTCAGGGTCTTCAATTCCTGTTCTAATGGGGAAGCTGCCAGAGTAAAAGCCACAAAACAAGATTGGAAAATCAGAATATATAGAATGTAGAAACCACCAAAAGCAACAAGAAACTCAATAATGCAAGGTGGTGATTGAAGAAAGAACTCACCACCCCTACCTTAAGAAAACAATGGGCCATCAAGAATAAAAGCTTCGCTTATTAAATGAGCATCCACAATTATTAGAATTTAATTTGACTTCTCATATAAAATTTAAATGCCTATTTGACATTTTTCCCAATCACTGTATATTTGATTGAATTAGTAAAACACACAAAATGGTATGAATTACAAAATCAATTGAGACATGGAAATCATTTCAAAGTCCTATCAACTTTGGAGCAACAACTACAACTTCATGCGACAATTGAAACACTACTCCTTTAAACACAAAGTAGAATGATACAGTGCCAACATTATTGTTCTTCAGCATAAGCCATGAATTGAATTAACACAAGGGAAATTCTTCTTGGAGCATATGATGCATACATAAGGAAAATGTTACAAATAACAGGATTAACAGCGCACATACACATATATAAACAAATATAGAACTAGACATATAACCTCGTTATTTTTTACCATTTATTGGAACCCTACCACCCATCCATGCAATCACTTCGTTATTTTGGACTCCTACACAGGATTAACAGCACACATACACACAGAAAACTAGAATTGCAGCCAAGAAAGTAAAAAGTAAGATGAAAAGAAAAACCTACTGGCGGTGGGCGAAGAGTGGGAAAAAGCAGAACAGCTGAAACGCAGGGGAGGCAGTCCGTCACATGGTTTTCCTAGTTTGATTTATCCATAAAAGAGCAACTCTTGCGATTAACTAGAAGAGGTCAATAACAACTCCCACCCCTTTTGATTTTTCCTCTCTTCTGGAATATTAGAAAATACATGAAAATCAAAAGATACATATATTAGAAAATATCTGATCAATCATCAATAAATTAATAATATTATTACCAACTTTAAAAAATATGTATATATATACGTACAACTCCACAATTTTTAGGATCAAACCGCTTACCACCATGCCAAATGCCCTAGCCACGTCTATTGCTAGTTAGCAGTCAGGATGCTGGACTTAACTTCACTTGGTCTGCTAGGCCTCTGCCCAACAATCCTTTTGCCACCAAGTGCTAGATTGGGCCTTTTACCTTCCTCCAGCCAACAACAATACTCCTTAGGTCTGAAACCGCGCGTTATACTAGTAGATAAATTTTCAACACGCAGTAATTTAGGACGATTCTCCCTATGTGATGTTGTTGGTTCATCAACTTGCAGCAATTTAAGACGCTTCTCCCTATGTGATGTTGTTGGTTCATCATCACCTTGCTGCAGGTAGCCCCATGCAGATGGCAACCAGCCCCTTGTGGATGGAAAGAAACGCCATTCCCCATCTCGGTTTCTTTGTATTTCAAATAGACAAAGTGTCAACTCTGAAGGCGTGAATTCTGCATACACCTCTAATCTTTCTCCAGTTATTCTTGGGACCTTAAAGTCAATTTTATAGCCTGTAAACGCAGACTTACTATAATTATATTCATCTTTGAATTCAACCCAACGATCAGTGGTTGTGCTACTGACAGAGATACGAAGTCCTTCAAGGGGACCCTCAATAATTGCAGGGTTATCGGTTCTTATGAATTTAGGCCCCAAAAGTGTTGGAACACGGCATGCTAAATAACCGACTCCCGATCCTTCAAGACGAAACTTGACACTATCACCTTCAGAGCCATCTTCAGAACCACCTTCAGAACGTGCCTACATTATTATATATGGATTACAATATGACAATTAATACTTAAACAATAACAATAATCTAATTTATATATATATAGCTGCTACAAAAACACAAACTGATAGTTCTCATCTCAGGGAAACATAACTAACTAACTAACCTGGAACCAGTTTTCAACAGGAGTCAAACGACTGCAATTTCTTATCTCAAGCAACTGTAAGTTTTCAAGAGTCTCTAGGCCTGGAATCGGAGCCAAGTTCTTGCAGTTGGGAATATTCAATTTTTGGAGTCTTTGCAAAGTTGATATATCTGCTATTTTCTCTAATGACACACAATTTCCTGCAGAGAGAGACTCCAAAGTAGGAGGAAGATCTTTAAGTACTCTTAGATTTTGCCAGTCATCCAAGTTGAGATTTTTCAAGTTAGAAAGATCACGAAGGCTGAATGGTAAATCTTGAATATAGAAACATCCTGATAAATGTAAATTTGTCAATGAGGTCAAACTCCCAAGACCAACTGGAAGATCTATTTCATACAGGATGGTGCTATGGGTACTCAGTCTTTCCAAGGAGCGTAATTCCGCAACCGAAGGTGGAAGTAAACCAGCATGACCACGAGTAGTTCTTGTTGATCGTAGTAAACTCAAGTCCAGGTTCTTTAGATTTCTCAAACCTCTCAAAGGAGCGGGCATATTTCTGATGGCAGTTACCCTAACATTTAACTCACTTAATTTCTCTAAGTTTCCCAACTCAGCTGGAAGCACCTTTAGTGCACTGCAAGAGTTGAAATCTAACACAAGAAGTTTATTCAAACTTCCAATGGAATGGTGCACCTCGACCAATTTTGAACAACTACGAAAGAATACTTTCTCAAGGCTATGTGCTCCGGTGAAGTCTGGCGTTTTCTCAACTTCACAATCATCAAGCTTTAAGATCTTCAAGCATGTCAAATGCTGTTGAAATAAAGGAGACTTTTAATCGATTTCTTTTTTTTTTTTTTAATTCAAAGCTCTAAGAAAATATGTAATGTTAAAATTAAATAAGCATTAGACATACTAACCTTCATATCCGGCTGAAATTCTTTGATATTGCTACGAGACATGTCTAACTCAACAAGGTTCCAAAGTTTTCCAAGGAAAGAATCAGATAGCCACTGTGAGCAACTAAAATGACAATTACGTAACCTAAACAGTCTAAGTTCATGGGACAAATATTCAAGAGATCCTCTAAGATGCAGACCATCCAATATGAGTATCCGTAAATTTTTCATCCCTGCAAATGCTTCGGTACTGAAAGGCTCATCCTTCAACATATTAGAATTTACAATCATCCCTTCAATTGCATCCGTGCCCTAATTAAGAGAAAAAACATTTTATATAGAAATATGTTAGACATTATAAAATCTTCATATTTTAATGAAACTAATTAAATACTACAAGCTATGTCAAAAAAAAAAAATTAAATACTACAAGCAAATGGATAAACTAGAATATATAACTCAATTAAGTAGAAAGGAAATGTTTTACCTTCTTTCCCCGAAGAACATCAATGATATCCTTTGGATCCACCAATCTACTGCGTTTGCCAGGCTCTCGAGGGGATTCCATTCGAACAATTTCTCTACCCATATCACGAATTAAATCATGCATTTCAAAATTTCCAGATTTATTTATTTTTAACAAGCATCTCTCTCTCAAAATTTCGATTCCCTCTGCAGAAACAAAATTACAAGCTTCCAATATCTTAACAGTGTTGTTTTTGTCATCCCCAATGAAAAAACAAGCAATATCAAGAAAGATGTTCTTAGCATGATCATCATCAAGTGCATCATAGCTTATTTTAAGAATCTTTTGAACATCTCCAGGAGGCATCTTTTTTAATTTCTCAGCATAGTACGTCCATCCCTGCACTGGTTTTCTATGTAAACGAGAACCTATGACTTCAAGGGCTAATGGAAGCCCTTTAGTATAACGCGCTATCGTTTCGGATAGTTCACTATACTCCTTATTTGGTACAGAGACATCAAGAGCATGCAAACTCAAGAGTTGCAAAGATTCATTAAAGCTTAACATGTTGACCTCGTACTTTTCGTGTTCTCTAAGGTTACTCAACAACTGAACATCTCTAGTTGTTATGATAATTATGCTGTCTGGACCAAACCAATTTCGTTGTCTTGCTAATGAGTCTAGTTGCTTTCTACTGTTTATGTCATCAAGAACAATAAGAACCTTGGTTGATGACAGTACTCTTTGAATTAAAGTTATTCCATGATCAGCATTTTCTATTTCATGCATTTTTCTCTTGAGGCCAACAAGTTTCTCTTGTATACGAGCTAGAGCTCCCCCAGAAACTTCAGATCCAATGTTTGCAATAAAACAACTACCGTCAAACCTTCGAAAATTCCTGTTGTATATAACTTTAGCAAGGGTTGTTTTCCCAACACCACCCATGCCAAAAATTCCAATCATCTTCACACCATCATTTGTTGGACTTTGCAATAAATTCTCTATATCTTTCACACGAGAATCAGTTCCAACCGGATACTTTGCAATATCCATGTATGCATGATTCAATTCCATTAGTACACGCTGAGTAATTATTTTGATGATCCCTGACTCATACCTGATTACATTTAAATTTATTAAATATATCAATCACTCAATCTTAAATCGAAAAGTTAAGAAAAAAAACACAAGACTAAGAAACCAAATTGAACACAAACATGAGGTAGATTCTTCCTGGTTTAACCATCTACAAATATGAATTCATGAGGTATATATAGATAGATGCTAGCTAGAAGGCAAATTTTAATTAGCAAAAGTACTATATATGATTAACAGTGCAGATTGTGACAAATATATATAACATACTATATATCACATAAAAAATTCAATTAAAACAATCTAAAATTACCGGTCTTCCGTGATATGATATCCAGCCAAATTAGCAACGTTAGTGAGTGCGGCTTTCCACCCATTAACTATTTCTTCTCCAAATCGCTCTATATGTTGATTCAGTGCGATGCCAAACTCGCCTGTCTGTTTGCGAACCTCTTCAGGAGTAACATGATAGAATATGGGAAGAATTTTTTGTGCCCCTTTTTGTTGACACTCCATCATTTTCAACAGCTCGTTAAGGCACCATCTGGATTGTGCATAATTTTTGGAGAATACAACAACGGATACCTCACACCCCTCAATGGCCTGCTTCAACTCATCAGAAATGTCGTTGCCTTCCCGGATCCCTTCTTTATCTCGAAAGGTTGGAACCCCAGCGTCCGACAAGCTTGTGTAGAGATGATCGCTGAATGATGTCCGTGTCTCGCCCCTAAAGCTCAAGAAGACATCAAACCCCGAATAAGGACGCGACGATGAAGAAGAAGCCATAGTAGATTGAATTGAAATTGAGATTTGAGAACACAATCTTTTCTTCTGTGTTTTCAAAAAAAAAAAAATATTTTCTTCTGTTAGACGTGTAGTAGAAGACTATAGTGGGGCTATAGCTAGATATTCTTCGCTGCTTTTAATGACCGACAGTGGGGCCGGTGCTAGTTGTCATCAAGTGTCTTAAAGTCTTCGTACAATGACTTGGTCATTTTTAATACTACGTAATTTAGCAATACGTATCTAGATTTTGTTAAGGGTGTGTTTGGAAACCAGGAAAATTACTTCTGGAAAATGAGTTCATTTCTAATGTTTGGTTACACTTTGGAAAATTATCTTTGTGTGTTTGGTTCATTTTCCGGAAAATGAGTAGAAATATATAATTATATATTTTTATTATTTTATTTAAAATATAAAATATAAACTAACACTATTTTTAATTTATAAAAAACAAGAAAAAACCAAAAAAAAAAAAACACCCTGTTTCCGGCGGAAACCAAATCTGGTTCCACCGGAAACGATGCGGAAACCAGAGCTGCTCTGGTTTCCGCAGCTCTAGTTTCTCGCCGGAAACCAGAGGCATTGTGGTTTCCGGCGGAAACCATTCCGGAATTCCTTGGGCGGTGAAGGCGGAAAATGACTTCCGCCCAAATTTGGCGGAAGTCATTTTCTGCCATTTGGGCCTTGTTTTCCCCAGTCAACGGAAATCATTTTCCATTGATTGGGTTTTCCAGCTATAGCCAAACACTCAAAGCCCAGAAAATGATTTCCAGAAATCATTTTCTGGGCTTCCAAACACTCAAAGCCCAGAAAATGATTTCCAGAAATCATTTTCTGGGCTTCCAAACACACCCTAAATCTTCGTACATTCACTTGGTCTTTTTTAATATTTAATAATTGATGGTATGATGGAGTAGCGGTATAAAGTTACTTTAAAAATGATAGTCATGATTCTGGTGATTATTTGTGTTTCAATAGGTTAGAAAAAATAAATATGAATAATACTATATTTAACAGAACCAAAAAAGCATATCAACACAAGACCATCATGACATAGCAGTTATATCATGGACATGGGTCCACCATTACAATTATTATAAACATTTAGACATATAGTATGTAAATTTTACTCCCTCCATCCTATTTTATGTGCCTAGTTCAATTACAGAAGCTTGACTGAAATTTTTTAATTCAATTTTTCATAATATTAAGTTTAGTTTAATATACAAATAGAAACTACACTAAAAGTACTATTAAACACAAACAATTAAATCTAAAAATAAGTTAAAAATAATAAAGAAAATAAACAAAAAAGAAAGAATTTGTTTGACCAATAAATAGTAAGTAGAATAGATAAAATAATACATAAAATAGCATTAGATAATATAGAATCATCACGAAATTCATGAAGTTTACCAACAATATTTACAACATAAATTAAAAATAAATGTGTTGACGGTGTTGTGGGATAATATACGCCAGTCAATGTAGCATTATTAAACTCTTTTAATAAATCAGAAATTTTGGTACATGAATCCCATTGATGCATAAATAAATGAATTTCATTATTATTCGGAAAAAGAAAAAAAAAACATAACAACTCTTTGTATTGAAGAGTACTACATAGCAAATTAAATGTAGAATTTTAACGAATTAGTACCTCACATGAAAATCTTTTAGGGGACATATTAAGAGTAAAAACATCAATTTAACGAAAAAATTTGAGAAATCGCACTAAAAGTCTAAACTAATAGTTGGATTGCACATTTATGTTTATATATAATATGCTCAACAGATTTAACTAAAACTTTCAAAATAGTTACAACTCCAATTTGTAGTTGAGTGTGAACCGTGTGAACCCCATTATGAAGGATAAGTTGCATTAAGACCTCTGTGAGATTGTCTCACATATCCTTATCCATTCAAAATCGTCTACCATGACCATTGCTAGCACTAGGCAATATTGGGCTTATGAGCCCCGTCAACAGGACTCATAAGCCTGTCGCCTAATATCGTGAAACATATTAGGTGCAAGTAAAATGGTGTGTGGCAGGAACGCTCCATCTCATTGGTGCATGCTAGCCACATGTCACACGCCTTTTGACAACTTTAATTTCTTCGTAGAGAGTAGAGACGGTTGTCTCCGGAGAATAAACATCTCTCCCCTCCAATTCTTTTCTCATGCTCTTTCTCCTCGACTGGAGCATCCCTATCAGTGCATAATACTTGGAGGGGAGAGGTTTATGTTTTGGGTAGAATAATGATTTAGTTAGGAATCTATACAAAATTCAATTATAGAATCCTATTAAAACTTCAATATTCTAATTTTAAGTTAGAAATCCATACAGAATTGTATTATAGAATATTGCCAATTTATTTGAAAACCGCAATAAAGAAACAAATTGTCTAAAGAATTTAATGTTAAACTTCCGTTATATTTAACGGAAAAAATTTGGTAAAATTATAAAGGATTAGGATATATTAGAAATTTAATTGGAGGTTGCACAAGAAGAACACAAAATACAATATGTTATAGCAGATTATTACACCAACATTTTTTTAGTTCCAATTAGAGATCTAACATTATTGACTCTTATTATAAGTGTAGATTTTTTAAATATCAGATTAGTTTTTTTTTTTTCTATCCCCTCTCATTTTCTCTCTTTTTTTTAATCAAACTTACAAAAACTGCTTAAAAACTATGAAAAATCTCCATTGATAAGGATGCTCTAAAACATTCTTCGCTGCTTTTAATGGCCGATAGTGGGGTTGGTGCTAAGTTGCCATCAAGTGTCTAAAAGTCTTAAAACTAAAGATTTTGTGAATCTTCGTACATTGACTTGGTCTTTTTAATAATTTAGCAATACTTGTATCTTTTTTGAAGACTTAGCAATAATTTAGCAATACTTGTATCTAGACAGCATCAAAGGGTAATCACTTGATGGTCTAGTGGTATAAAGTGACCTTAAATAAGAGTTCATGAGTTTGGTTATTCTTAGTGCTTCAATAGATTGAAAAAGTAGATATGAACGATACTATATTTAATTACAATGTAGTAATTAATGTAGCTACTTCTTAAAGCTACTGATGAAGCACATTCATGTGAGAGTGTAAACCAAGACACCGGGTGCCACTAGACCACAATGTCTTTGGCGGTCATTTTTATTTAGAGTAAAAATATCTATTTAACAAAAAAAAGTGAGAAATCGTCACTTTTAAAACAAATTAGAGAACTAATATATATATATATATATATATATATATATATATAATTTAGAGAAAAGAATACTATAAACATATCATTCAAGAAAAAAAAAGTATCAATTTCAATTCCTTCAATCTATCTCATATTCTCATTAGTTTAAAACTAAATTTCTTATAAATAATAAAAATAAATATATACCACTGACAAAATTCACTATTTTGCCACTTTAGAGTGGGGTTGGTGCTCAAGTTGTTAAGTGTACTAAAAGCGCAACCTAAAAGTAATTATAAAGATTTAAAGAGTATGATGATGACTTAAACTTTTCAAAGTCTATATTGGAAAATTCCTCCCTATGCTGGCCAAACTCCAAGGAAATTTCTTATAGAAAATAACCCCCATTCTATATTATTACTTATATTACCTCCGTCATATTTTGATTGTCTGATTCGTTTAATGAGACTTGACTGAAGTTATTTTTAATCCAATTTTTCATAATATTAAGTTTAGTATTAATATATAAAATTTATATATTTAGAAACTACATTAAAAGTACTATTAAACACAAAAAAAAATTAAAAAATAATAAAAAATTACTAAAGAAAATAAACAATGAAGAAAAAATTGGTTTGACTAATGAATAGTAAATAGAACAAGTAAAATGGGACAAAGAGAGTAAATTGTAACCTAATACCATAAGTCTTTGGTTGTAAATTTGTAATTAATCCAAAAGTCTGAGGTTAATCTTCCACTTCTCAAATGTACTATTAAAAAAAAAAAGTTAAGCTGTGAAATATCAAAAAAATAAATAAAAATTAAATTAGTGGTTTAATTGAAGCATGTATTTCATCTCAACTAAAAGTCTAAACTAATAGTTGTATTGCACATTTATGTTTATATATTATATATGCTCAACAGATTTAACTAAAACTTTCAAAATAGTTACAACTCTAGTTTATAGTTGAGTGCGAACCGTGTGAACCCCATTATGAAGGATAAGTTGCACTAAAATCTCGGTGGGATTGTCTCACATATCCTTATCCATTCAAAATCGTCTACCATAACCATTGCTAGTATTAGGCAACGGGCTTATGAGCCCCGTCGACAGGATCATAAGCCTGTCGCCTAGTACTATGAAACATATCAGGTGCAAGTAAAATGGTGTGTGGCCAGAACGCTCCATCTCATTGGTGCATGTTAGCCACACGTCACACGCCTTTTGACAACTTTCTTCGTAGAGAGTAGAGACGGTTGTCTCCGGAGAGTAAACTTCTCTCCTCTCTAATTCTTTTCTCCTGCTCTTTCTCCTCGATTGGAGATGCCTTAAAACATAAAGATAAGATTTAAACTTCATACGAATTCTAAGTAATTTAATCAATATATTTACGTGCGTATACATGTTATACATTTAATTTATATCTAGAATTAATTTATAAATTAAAAGTATAACATGTATACGCATGTAAATATATTGTTTTTATTTATTTAATTATTCTTAAAATACTTTATACTTTAAATATAAATTTCACTTAAACAACAAAACTCACTTGAATACCACCTTCATTTTTATGTTATTATTTTTTATTTTCTAAAAAATTAAAATTTTTCAAAGACCTTGTGATCTAGTGGTACCCGGTTACACCCCACATGAGATGGGTGAGTTCAAGTCTCAATGGATGCAATATTGGCTCTTTGTACTTCATTTGGTTGAGAAAAAATAACTATGAACAGATACTAAATTGTAACATAGTCAATAGTACTCAAACAAAACAAAAAAACGTCCTAAACTCCTAATGTTGCAACCAGATCTTCGTTCATTGGTTTGGTCATTTTAATATAGCATATATTTTATCTTTATTAATAAACTAAAATTAAATTACACTGGAAAAATATACTATAATATGCAATTCACCTCCGACAAACTTACTGTGAAGTAGTGAATTGAATAGGGCTAGTACTAACAGAATTTCAACCACAAATCAATTAATAAACTGCAATTTTCGCAAAAAAATAAAAATAAAAAATAAACTGCAATGATGAAGAAGGTTGTTAGATATTTCGGCACAACAATCCAATTTAACGGACAACAATGTCCTACATGAGCTGTTATGCCGTGGAAAGTTGGACCTAGGTCTACATTCACATACATTATACATTCACAATTTGTAAACTCTACATTCACACATTACATGATTATATGTTTAGTAACTATATTACCACTGTTATGCATTCACACATTCAAAACTCTATATTCACAGGTCCTATACTCCACATTCACAACTTGAGAACTCCACATTCACACATTACAGGGCTACAAGTTGCTAGAACTTCTTAACTATATTACAGATTCACACATGCATAACTCTATATTCACGATTTCTATACTCTATTTTCACAATTTGAAACCTCCACATTCACACATTTTTGGGCAACTCTACATTCACACAATCATAAATCTACATTCACGATTTCTATACTCTACATTCACACTTTGAAACCTCTACATTCACACATTTTTTGACAACTCTATATTCAGCAATATGTTTACTAATTTTTTTTTTTAAAAAGAGACAAAAACGACGTAGTTTTAGACCCAGATCCACCTTGCAAGGTGGACCTGGGTCCACAGCATAATTTGCCGTACTACATACAATTTCCCTTTTTAAAAAAAAAAATAAGAATCAAAATCATTATTTCTAGTTATCCTATGTTTTATCCAATCAAATTGCACCTTATTTAACCGTTATTTCTAGTTAATACTAAATATAAATTAGTAGGAGTGGTGCTCAAGTTGTCTGGTGTATTAAAAGTTTAAAAGTAAAGATTTAAAAAGTAGGTTAACGGTGATGGATGATTTAAACTTTTTAAATTTCATATAGAAAAATTCCTACCTATGAATATGATGGCAAAACTCCGATGAAATTTATTAAATAATAACCTCTACTTTAAATTATATTACTCCATACTTGTAATCTATTAGGGCTTGAGATGGTTGGGTACTCACTATTACAAATGAACACCTCAAAATTTTATTATAATTGCATTGTGTAAATCAAATAAATCCCAAAATGCAATTAAGCACCTAAACTAAGAAATTGGAACCTTCAATTAAGTGCTTAACTCCTCATTTTTATGCAATTAAATTGATTAACATGTTACTTTAGGTAATTGGTAAAAATGTATATTTGTAATTATAAGATTGAGTTAATTCCAGAAATAGTTATTCGACTATTAACTTTTACCAATTTTTGTTCTCGACTTTTAATTTGACCAAAGTTGGTCTCTTAACTATTGATTTTGCATCAATTTTGGTACTTTTGTTAAATATATGTTAAATAGGTGTTAAATTGAGGGCAAAAATGTAAAATTAAATATTTGAAGCTTTTATATATTACTGCAATGTAATATATACTTCATAATAATTTTTATTGTATATTTTATTATTTTATTAGGTTTTTTTTTGTTGCTTTATTTGATAGAAAAAATGGTAGAAAAGGGCACCGGTATGTTGTTGTTATTATTATTATTATTATTATTATTATTATTATTATTATTATTATTGCTTTATTCAGTGTTTTTTTTTTGGGCTTTATGGTACAACTCATCCATCACTTTGATTACCAAATTTTCAACCAGAAAAAGGTAAATTAGAACAGTAAAAAATAAACATAGAATAAAGCAAAAAAATATATACTAATGTCATTTTCTACCATTTTTGCTATCAAATAAAGCAAAAAAAAAAAAAAAAAAACCTAATACAACAATAAAATATACAATAAAAATTATTACTTTATTTGATAGCAAAAATGGTAGAAAATGAATAAAAATTATTACGAGTATATATTATATTGCAGTAATATATAAAAGCCTCAAATATTTAGTTTTACATTTTTACCTTCAATTTTAACACTTATTTAACATAGATTTAGCAGAATGATCAAAATTGGTACACAATCAATAATTAAGGGACCAACTTTGGTCAAATTAAAAGTCGAGTATAAAAATTGGTAAAAGTCAATAGTCAAAGGACCATTTCTGGAATTAACTCTTATAAGATTAATTAACTTTTATAAAAATATACTTTTAAATTTACTATAAATCTGCACTTAAATGATTTAGTCTAAGCTCTTAATTAATTTTACTATTGATTATTGATCTTAGTTAATTGCTTTATCATTGCACTTAGTACTTGATATCTCTCAACTCAATCTTTAGACTAGTTTTCAAACAAAAGTCGAGAAGGAAATTTCATTCCAAAGAACGCGAAACTCAAAGGAAACTTCTTGTACATCTAGTAGCAGGAGCAATGTTACGTTACGTTCTTTTCTTAGACCCCACCTGTCCACCATTAATCATACCAATAATGCTACACAGGTCTCTTAATTTTGACTATTCTTTTCTTTTTATTATTTGACATATTTGTGTTCATTATTTAAAGAAAAGAGTTGTTTAATAGTTCAATTTCTACCTTACAGTTAAAAGCAAGTCACAAACAAGGTTATTTTTTTTTTTTTTTTTAAATCCATTAAACCAATGGTTTAAGGCAAAAAAATTATTGTGTGGACTATACATGCAATATACATTTTTAATATACTAAAAATNAAAAAAAAAAAAAAAAAAACCTAATACAACAATAAAATATACAATAAAAATTATTACTTTATTTGATAGCAAAAATGGTAGAAAATGAATAAAAATTATTACGAGTATATATTATATTGCAGTAATATATAAAAGCCTCAAATATTTAGTTTTACATTTTTACCTTCAATTTTAACACTTATTTAACATAGATTTAGCAGAATGATCAAAATTGGTACACAATCAATAATTAAGGGACCAACTTTGGTCAAATTAAAAGTCGAGTATAAAAATTGGTAAAAGTCAATAGTCAAAGGACCATTTCTGGAATTAACTCTTATAAGATTAATTAACTTTTATAAAAATATACTTTTAAATTTACTATAAATCTGCACTTAAATGATTTAGTCTAAGCTCTTAATTAATTTTACTATTGATTATTGATTGTCTTAGTTAATTGCTTTATCATTGCACTTAGTACTTGATATCTCTCAACTCAATCTTTAGACTAGTTTTCAAACAAAAGTCGAGAAGGAAATTTCATTCCAAAGAACGCGAAACTCAAAGGAAACTTCTTGTACATCTAGTAGCAGGAGCAATGTTACGTTACGTTCTTTTCTTAGACCCCACCTGTCCACCATTAATCATACCAATAATGCTACACAGGTCTCTTAATTTTGACTATTCTTTTCTTTTTATTATTTGACATATTTGTCTGGTTAACCTCCTTGTGGTCCTTTGCCGGCTAGGATCACAGGGCGAGGGTTTACTCACATACTCGGAAGAGGAGTGGGGTTTGCCTCGATAAACCCAACATATTTGTGTTCATTATTTAAAGAAAAGAGTAGTTTAATAGTTCAATTTCTACCTTACAGTTAAAAGCAAGTCACAAACAAGGTTTTTTTTTTTTCTTCTTTTTTTTTTTAATCCATTAAACCAATGGTTTAAGGCAAAAAAATTATTGTGTGGACTATACATGCAATATACATTTTTAATATACTAAAAATACATTATTTGTGAACTGAATGTACATTATTTGATAATATACAAAAAATCATATAAATTCAAATAGTGTACTTTATGTATACAAATAATGTACTTTTAATATATTTAAAATGTATTTTTTTTATTTATAATTCACACAAATGTATAAACTATATTATTATTCAACTTCCAACACTTCTGGGGCATAAATCCTTAAGAACCACTACCCCTAGAATTTGCAGTCGCGCTTATGGAGTTGGTGTCTCTGTCAGGAGCAGAACCACTGGTGCTTGGATTGTAGAGGGAGGTGAATATATTAGGTTTAGGTTTAATGAGTTTAAAGAATTCACTTTGAGGTGGCAACAATAATTGGATAAGTATTAGAGGTGTATGCACAATTCAATCTTGCAGAGATACTTATGGGGTGTTTGGTTGGGATAAATTTGAAGGTAAAAGAATTGTAATTTAATTAATTGTCGAATTACACTGTTTGGTTAGTATCGAGAGAGAATTGCAATTTGGTGGAATTGCAATTCCATTCAAATGAGGAATTGCAATTCATGGGGTACTCCCATGATTTACCAAAAAATGGAGAAGAGGGACAATTTTGTTACTGTAAAGACAATTTTACCCCTCCTTTCATACATTTTTTTAAAAAATAATTTTACTACTACACTACAACACTACATAAGGGAATTTTAATCATTCTGTTGTTTATTACCTTTCAATTCCCTATACTCCTATTCCTGTATATCAATCACTGTAATTTCAATTCGTACTTTATTTATTGAATTGCAATTCCACCTAATTACAAATTCTTTTTCCCCCCTAATTCCCTCCTTCCAACCAAACGCTTCC